>NC_090935.1:982143688-982446718 GCF_040938575.1 Ambystoma mexicanum
AATAAAACAAAGGTAAATACTATCCCTAGACCAGTTTTGACAAAATGACAAGTAAATATAGTGTAAAAGGCAAATCTCTTACAAACACATAAAACAATAAAAAAGACGAAGCATCAAAGTACATCAATGATTACAATGCAATCATTGCCCTCTTGTGGAATGCAAATGTGGACATAAATTACATTGCAGACAATTCCACTGTTATTGCAGGATATGTCACAGCCTATCTCACCAAAACAGAGCTAAAAGACCTCTGGGATGACATATCATCTGACAAAACACTGTCACAAAAATTGTACCGCTTCGGTATAAAAATGTTCTCCCATAGAGAATGCGGGTGCTATGAAGCTGCAGACCATTTAACAGGTACAGCCTTATATGGCAAATCTGAATACCTTGTCTGGCTAAACCTTGGTCCAGCTTCATACTGAAAAAGATTAATGAAATGCTACCAAGAGATAGAAACAATAGCCACAAATGGTCCTAACAGCCAGGACATTTTAAAAAAAAACATTTCATAGATACATATTACTCAAACAGAAGTCCTGTACCACATAGCCCAAAACTACTCCTACAAAAAAATGTGATTCCATATGAGACAACTGGCAAATATGTAGTTTCAACTAGTGAAGGAAGCCTAGTCAAACTTACCAAACCCAGTCTAATTAATCATATAAAATTATCATTTAAATCTCCACAACATTGGGAACTTTATTACATGGCCCTACTGCAACTTTTTAAACCACTGAGAAAAGAAGAATAATTAACAGGTAACCATGACTCATTTGAAGCAGCATTCAATGCAAATGAAAGCAGCATAACAAATGTCAATTTCAAGCAATACAAAGAAATGTTGGACAATGAACGCCAACAAGAGGAAGAAGTTGAAGCTCAACTAGATAAAGACACTCCACAGGGCAGTCAACCTGCGCTTTACTGGAAACCAAGAACCACTTGGAGAACCACTCATTCTAAATGAAGCAGAAATAGCCATGACTGAAGTAGAACACACCATGTATCAACAGAAACGATCAGAAAAAGACTTGTCCGTGCTCAAATCACAGCTAAATGATGAACAACTCACCACTTATCTAGATGTCACTGAAGAAATTGAACATGGTTTTTAAACATGAAACTAAAAGTTGTATCTGTAACAAATTATAAATCTCTGATGCTGTATGTAAGTGGTGAAGATGGTTATGGAAAAACATTCTTAATAAAAATAATCACCAAATTTCTATGAGCCCCCATAAGTTTAGCTGTCTACAACATATGAGGTGTAACTTTACACTGACTACTTCTCCTCTCAGTGGAACACCAAAGCAAATTAGAATACTACAAATTATCAGCAGAAGCTGTTACTGAAGTACGCAGAATTCTGAAATGAAAGTGCTCATAATAGATGAAGTAAGTATGGTCTCCAACCTCATGTTGGCTTTAATTCACCTCAGAATGCAAGAAGTCCTAAAAACTGACTACGAATAACTGCTTGGAGGAAAACACATTATTGTTTTCAGAGACCTACAGTTGACACCAGTAAAAGGTCAACCTATTTTCAATACATTAGGACACAAACAATGCCGCAAAACATTCAGCAGCATAGGAAATTTAAATCTCTGCCAATATGTTCAGTACAAAGAATGAACTCAAAACATCCATCAGTCTGCAGACCTCAACTATGCTAACATCTTAAAAAGCATTAGAACTGGTCTGCTCCACACACAAACTAGAAGTGCATGGCATGAAACTCTGTATGTGTCAGCAAGCAACAGCATAACTAAATAGCACAGAAAAATCAATCTCCAACACAGCTGGATTGGAGAAAATGTTTATGTTGTATCCAAACTACAGAGTAATTCATAAATGTAACCTTGGCGTAAAACAATGTCAATGGAACAATTGGTACAGTTGTTGGCTTCCAAACATACCCACATGACTACAATATTCAGTTTGTCAACATCCACTTTGACAAACTTGCAGAAGATAAACAAATAGGCCCCACAATAGCACAATTTCTTCTTTTCAAAGACATGTACGTATGCAGAGAACATTTCTCTCTGTCTCTTGCATATGCATCTCTATTCACAAATCACAAGATCTAACCGTAGTTCACTCATTGATTGACATTGGCAGCACAGTCTTTAAGGAAGGTATGAGTTATATAGCACGTTCACATCTACATACACTTGAAAGTTTATTCCTACTCAACTTTGATGCAAAAAAGTCAACGCTGACATTCTTTGCATCCTAGAATACAACAGGCTATGTGGAATGTACACCCCCTACCTACATATGTACCTGGTATCTCAAAAAACGAAGCCTTTAAAAAGAAAAGTAATAAAACAGAATCTATAAGAGATCTCACAACAATACCACAAAAGAAACAAAGAAAAACAGCTTCATCATCAGAAGACAAATATTTCTTATAAAAAAAAAACAAGTGCAGGCCCATCAAATAAAACAAAAATAAAACTCTCTTTAGCAACACAACTGGAGTAAATTGCTATACAAATGTAGCAATTAATCTTCTCTTTCAATTACCACCAATTGTTCAAAACATTTACTTAAACGGCTCAGACCAGTTGTGTTTACAAATGCTAGTCCTTCATAGAAATGCCACAAATAATCCTGACAACATGTACAGTGTCTCAGGTATAAGACAAGAATAGGACCTTTGTATAGGATTGGTGAAATTCACCATAAACACACAGGAAGATCCACAATAATGTCCAAAGTACTTACTACCTATAAATGAAATCTTCCAGATTTCATACACATGTAAACATACATGCAGTATCTGCAACCATGTTTCACAAGAGAACACCCCCAATGAATGATTTGTCTATGTACCCATTCCAAATGGTGACTCCATTCCATTTCATCATTTCCATAATACACCAACAGTTATCTAACTACCCTTAATTGCATTACACTTCAAATGCTCCATCACAATTCTTCTTACTACAACACTTCTTATAACATCAAATAAACATAGAATATGCCAACAGGTATCTAAGCACTTTAATCATTCCCTTAAGTACAACACACTCCAAACAAACATACTGTCAAACGTAGACTCACACCCATGTAGTAGTTTAAAAAAAATCCTGTATGGATTTATTTTCCCAATAACCCAGTGATTATTTAATGTCATTACAACAACAGGGTAGCACACACTAATGTTGTACATAACATAGTACATAGAATGTACTATCTATAAGGGTCTAAAAATTACATGCATATGTGAAATTGTATGCGATTAAACATTAAAAACTATCCTGATTAAAATATTATACTGTGTTTTTTTCACAGAGAAAGAACCAGAGATTTCTCCTTCATCATCATCTGCAACTAAGTAAACCTACCAAATCCTATTTGTTATATTTGTACAAACAAATACAAAATCATTAACCACTACCCTCAATTGTACTGCACTTCAATTGTATTATGCCACCTGATTAGAAGTACTGTATACTCCCTACAGTACCTCTAAACACTATACACATATTACTATAGTTTAAATAGCCTGTGGCCAGATTGATGCCCCAAGAATCTGTCCACTGGCCACAACCACCACAATATGATGAAACCATATAGCAAGTACAAACAATACATGTTGAAATAACCAAACTCGCTCCGAACCCCCTTCCAATGTGAACTATGTCTGCATACACCCTAATTGATGGCAGACTCTGGGGCATCCGCATCCCCTTTTTCTACCTATAGAAACAGCTCCACATCATCTCTATTCCACTCCCCTACCCTTTCCAAACCCTCTTTCACCCACCAAATAACTCCAAATGTGTTTTGCAAGCCATCCATTCACATCGCTGTCTGCAGACTACTGCGCTGTACGTAGACTTCCACGGCACCTGCACACCCTTTTCCACCTATAAAAATTGCCCCATATCATCTGTTTCCCACTCCACAACCCTTCCGAGCCCCTCTTTCCATCACCAAAAAACCCCAAATGTGTTTTCCAGACTTTTTCCCACTGCAATGTCCACAGTCATCTGAGACTATCTGCGGATACAACATGGCGGGCGTTTCAGAAAATATAACTTACCTCATGCTTTTTACTATCCAATCAGCGGGTGCTCCTGATGCCCGTGGACATCACGCCATCCTCTGGACCGATCGGAGGCTCGTCCACACACCGAACAGGGAAGTGAGTCCGCGGACCGAACCAAGATATCACACATTTATTTTTACCTACTTTTTGGCCATTTAAAAAAAAATACTGAACAGATTTACATCAAATTTACAAAAGCACACTTTCCGGACCAAGCCACCACGCCTGGTGCAAATTTGTTGAAAATCCATACTGCGGTATGGGCTGTAGACATGAGCAAACATTTTTTTCCATTGCATCTATGGGGAACCACGCACATTTTGGGACCCCCTATAACTTTGCCCCCCTGCACAAAACCTCACCAAACTTCGCAGAATTAATCTAAGCGGGCCATATACTTGTATTGCAAAGTTTCTTGAGGATTTATCCAGGTGGGTGGCGAAGTTATATGCAGGTCAAAAAGTGCTCTTTCTATGAGTTGAGCAACGTAACTATAACTACAGTGCCCCTACCGGTTATGGTTAAGTTGCTCAACCCACAGGAAGAGCACATTTTGGGCGGCTTATAACTTCGCACCCCTGGACGAATACTTATGAAACTTTCCAATAAAAATATATGGCACTGTCAGATCGATCCTGCAAAGCTTGGTGAGGTTCCATCAAGGGGGACGCATTTATAGTGGGGTTCCTAAAATGTGTAGTATTTCCCATAGATGGAGTGGAAAAAATATTTGCTCATGTCTACAGCCCAAACGTCTGGATGGCTTTTTATCAAATTTGTACCAGGAGCGACGACTTTATTGGATTCTAGGACATCCACCGGTTTCCGTGAACTTTTCAATAAAATCATATTGAAAAGCACAACATTGCACTTGTCAAACCTATCGAACAATCTTTGGGGAGGTGAGGGGTGATGAGGATGGTATGGAATATGGCCTTAAAATGTCAAAAAACATGTTTTTTTCTTCTCCGATGTCTGCGAACAGTCCGGGCATTTCTGTGATTTCCGTGAACATCTTAGATGTTCGGGGGTATCTATTCTTATTTGTGCATTGCAGGGTGGTGAAAAACTGTTTGTTTTTGGATGGCTTATAACTTTCGCGTCACTCAATGAAACTGCATGACATCTTGGAATTTCATTCTGGACCCGATTATGAATGGTTTTGGAAAGTGTGTTGCTACTTTGTCAAGAGGGAAGAAAATTAGAGGGGGGGTCCCAAAATATTGTAAATTCTTATAAATGTGATGCCATTTGACGAATCTGTATAAAAGTATACAAAAAGGTTTTAGATCTAGATATAAATGTTTTCGCAAAGTTTGGTGGGATTATGTCAAGAGGGGGCTAAATTAGAGGTGGGTCTCAACATTTATAGATGGCTTATAACTTTGTTACCGTTTGACAAATGTGGACAAAAGTTTTCGATTAGAGACCCAACCTTGAATGAATATGCAAAGTTCGAATGTATTTTGTCAAGTGGGGGCTAAATTATATGACTATTGTATGTACATACATTTTCACACTTTGGAAAAAATAAAACATGGGCAAATTTCCACTAAACTCATGTAAGGAGCATTGGCAAGGACCTGAAACCACAATTTTGTAAAATTGTCTGTGTTTTATTTTTTTACAAGTGTCATAATGTCGGTACAAAAAATGGTGATATACCTTTGGTGATTGAGGTATAGCCTGTGGCCATGGGCAGTGGCCAGATTGTCCGGGTCATGGCATAAGGTCATGACTGGGACGATCTGGCTACTGGCCATGACCACGAGAGATGGCCAATGGGCATAAAGTGGCCATGTTCACCAGGGACCAGCTATGTGGTAAAGTTTTTCAAAATTGGGATATGTTTGAAAGGGAAAGAAAAATGTGCTTGTGGTAATATGGTCATAGGGTTCTCTCTTTGCCTTATGCAGGCCACCATGGGAAGGGAAGACTGACTCTGGACAGAGTCCCTCTGTCGCTTTACATGGTGGCCATCTTGGAAAAGGATTTTCCTTCCTACAGCGGGACGCAGCACGAGTTCCGGTGTAGGAAGAAAAAACCTTTTTTTTAATTACACCCCGGGTTGCCACTTTGGCAACCATTGCAGGGGCTGGAAAGGGAGACAACAGTCCGGAGCCCTCGATATCCGCCCTTGCATAGCTTGGGCCGATAACTTGATCTGGCAGGCCGTTCTCCCCGTTCCATAGTCTGGAATAGGGGATGAACGCAACATTATTTTCATTAGCATAACACATAATGCTAATAAAAAAGTTGAAAAATCTTATTGAGTCTATGTACTTTACTGAGAAATGTAAAGTAGATGGAATCTATAAGATTATTTTTTTTAGTTCTGTTTTAACTGTGAAAGGTGTTGTTGTTGTTGTTTTTTTATTAAATTTGTTTGTTTTGCAGGAGATGTTAGAAAGCAAGGTGGGGAGGGAAATGGGGGAATAGGCACCAAGCACTAATATGGAGGGACAGGTGGCCAGGGGTAGATGTTGTGTGTGTGTTAGGTAGGGGGCAGTGTTTCTCATGCTCCTTGTTTACAGCTTCAAAATCACTTTCAAAATTGCTCCCCCCTGCAGAGTGGTGTGTTGCAATATATACAGAAGACTGTTGTCTTCAAAAGATATGGATCAACAGCCTCTTTTATTGCTTGCAAGGTAGCTGGTGGGATTTTGTGTTTCACAGAAGTAGGCTGTGTAATTACAGTATTGGTTGAGGAAGATGTGGTGGAGGAAGACAGCCCAATACTTGCTAAGAAAGAAAACACCTTTCTGAGAGCATTGTGGTGGCTGGATTTGCTATGGCAGTGCATGGAGGTGGTCCTGTAGGAGTACTGTCCAGGTAGCCCGCAACTGAGTTGCACTCAGTGCATTTCAATTTGGTAGCTTTAGCCTTTGGTACATTCCCAACAGTGGTAAATAACTGCCACACTCATGATTCTCTCTGGGTGCAACAGGTAGGCACTTCCTCTACCTCATCTTTTTGGTCCTCTTCTTTGTTTTCTGAAGTACTTCACTTTTTTTGTTGTATAAGTCCTCCAGCTGGTGGTGGTGGTGGTGGCTCTTGGGGAGGAGGGATGGCAATAGCTGATTCCATGCTTAAGATAAACAGCAGTTTTGCTAATATTCTTCTAGGTATGTGTTCTGTACTACATTGTTAATGGATAAAGAGTATGAATAGGTGTAGGAGCTGTGCAAGGGTACATTTTGAGCTTAGATAAGTAGAAAATGCAGCTCCGAACTGTCCACGAAGTATGGACCCGATTACGAAGTGCAGAGACATTCATGGACACGTCATCATGCGGCGCGTGCTTGGTCACGTGACACTGTCCAAAAAGTCTGCGATTACTTCAGACGTTCACGAACATCGACTAACACAAAAACAGTGGACAAAGTTGCAAAAAGTGTATAGATGTGTTAAAAATGATGCTAGAAGGTGGGAAATGGCAGAGTTTTAAGGTTAAACTTTCGAAATTGTACAAAAATTTTGCTATATTGGGTAAGTATGATATTAGTAAGCTGTACGAAATTAGCACTAATATAAACCTATGAAATTCAATGAAAAAACCTTGTTAAAGGGACGGTATGGTACAAGCAAAACGAAAAACTGCAGACATTCACCAGTTATAGTAAGCTAAGCAACCAGAACTCGCCCCACCACCGTGCACTGCTAAGACTAACAACCAGGACATCAAAGGTGACATCACAAATGTCATTGATGACATCACATGTGAAATAAATGTTAATGAAAAGTCCCTACAAGGCGTTGTGTTTATAATGTTGGTAACAAGATGTCAGGGGTGATCGGGAGACCTATCATGAACTACTGAATCTATTAAAGAATGTACTCATCTAAACAAAACATAGTATTGGAGTGTTGTTGTTAATGTAGGAACTTAATCATACATAAACATAGGCAATGGCTGCAGCATGCCCCATAGAAGTACAATATTTTTAATTTTGAGAAATGTTAAACACATATTGAATAGCTGACAATGCAAGACTTACTACACAGTTGCTCTAGTACAAACAATACATATGAGGACCTGCAATGTATTATTTATTTATTTATTGCGTGATTTAGTTAACATGAAGCTTTACACACATTCAAGGTATTCAGCACATAATAACAAACAGCTACATCAGCGAAACATCAAACAGAGATAAAAGCAGCTTGAAGAAATGCAAAGCATTTATTAGTAATCTGTCGATCGGCTCGTTCAACAGAGTATACCATACATGATTCCAAGCTAAAAATGGGCGAGTATTAAAATAACCATTAAAACTCTCCTCACAGAACCTCAACAGTGTTTTACAGTCCTCAAATAAATGTTTCAGGGTTTCAACTTTACCCCTGCAGCATCGATACATATGTTGAACTTGTGGCAGGCCTGAAAGACTCACTATCACATTGTTAGTTAAAAAAAGTTACATTTAATACGCAACCAACATTTTCTCAAAAAGGGGGGAGGCATGTCCAATCAAACATTTCTGAGGTACGTTATAGGATTTAATATCTGTTTCAAAGTGGTCAAATATCTTATAACCCACAAGTTATGCTCTGTTGCCCATCCAGTCCACCTTCAGATGAACTTTCTTACACTTATTTGGATTATTTTCCAACTCTTTGATTTGTTTATTAAGCATCAGGAGGGAGACAGAGTTCACCCATTGCTCAAATACAACACAGTTTCCCCGCATGAGCAGAAGGTTAAGATCCTTGAACAAGGTTGCTACCAGGAGGAACAGAATGCAACGCAGGAACAGAAAACATTTACATTCCACCATGGACCTTAACAAAGTAATACCCAAGAATGTCTTATTGCAGCCAATGGAGTTCCACCCAGGAGGCTCAACATGTGTTTCCAAAAGAAACCCTCCTCCTTCTCCCAATCTATTTTTGCCTCTTTAGTTTCTGCCCCATACATAAGTCTCAGGACTATCATCTGCTTATGATATTTCAAAGAGGGAATCAGAGAGAAGCGGCCATACTTCCTGTCCAGCATGCGTAATTGATTGCTTGCCGCTGACATTTTCATTCTCATACCACTAGACTCCGTTAGTGTAGAATGTTTAGAACCAATGGTGACTCCCAAGTACTTGAATTCTGAAATGACCTCTAGTTTGGCCCCATGAATATGCCATATGAATTGAAACCTCCCAGGCCCATTATTTTTTCAATTCAGAATCAAAGCCTTGGATCTGGGCACACTGATTTCCAGACCCAGCTCCTTGAAGAGTTTATGGGCTCTTAACAGTGACCTCTGCAGTCGTATGGTTGCGTAATCAGCTAGGACAAGATCATCTGTATACAAGAGGTCTTTATAATGATGTGCCCCAAAAACAAAGGATTCACCCCTACACCTTCGAATGCTTTCTTAATCCCCAAAATATACAAATTCAAAATAAAAGGGGTGAGGACGCATCCTTGTCTTAGACCACGTTCAACAGCGATCTAACCAGAAGAGCAACCCTCTTTGGTAAGTCTAACCTTAGTCCTGAGATCCTGATGCAAGAATTCCAGCATCAGTACAAGGTCCTCAGGGCAGCCCCACATTCTGAGCATTCCCCATAGCTTTTTCCGATCAACACAGTCAAATGCTTTTTTAATTTCAAGAAAAGCCAGATTGATAGTCTGTTTGTTCAGAAAAGCCTGATTCTTTAGCAAACGGAGAATAAAATCATTAAGGGCAGTATTAGTGCCCTTATGAAAACCGGACTGATTAAACTCTAATTTATTTGTTGAGCTCACCCACTTCTCCAGTGCATGAAGTAGAAACCCTGCAAAAATGTTATAAGAAGAATCCAGAAGAGAAACTGTGCAATAGTTGCCTGGGTTGGACCTGTCCCCCTTTTTAAAGATTACAACAATTGTAGCTTCTTTCCACCTGTCTGGTAACACGTTCCATCATAACACATTACGATACAGCTTTAACAGGACATTAACCCGTAGTAGGGGCTTGAGAGTTAGGTTCCTAATGCCATATGAGCCAGGGGCATTCAATGACCTAGCCTTTTGATAGCAAGGTGAATGCCTTCAAGATCAATGTCCAGCATTGCCCACAGTTCAGGCCCCCAATAGTTAGAGCATTTGGTAGACAAACGTACCTCTTGGGGATTGTCTAGGCCATAACTCAGTAAAAATAAATTCCTACACCAAGCCAGAGATAGGGTGATGTTGCAATGAGAATTGCTGAGCGCCCCCTCAGATCAAGCACCAAAATGTTGATGTCTGAGAAGATGACCGGGCTCTAAGCATCACTTCAGGGTCTAATTGAAGCAACAGAGCTCGATGTCCCTTCACTCAATTCTTGTAGGTTGATTTACACTTTAGATCGAACATCAACACCAGCCTGATATTACCATGTAACTCTCTCTTCTTGTCTCGGACCTCCATATTAGGCCCATGTCTGAAAGGTCCCGGGCCCCTCCCAGTCGAGAGCTTAGAAGCAGGTATCAGACCAAGTGATGTAGACTGAATGTAATGGGAGAAGGACCGAGGACACATGTCATCAAATAAATTCTGGAGTAGGTCATGTTCCACACAAACATTAAACCTCGAAGCATATATAGGGACCCACCTGACTGCATGATTCTGAGGAATCACCATTAAACTATCAGATAACAGATCCCACCCTGGTCTATCAATGACCCCAAAGGAAAAACTGAGCCGAGCATGGTCACTGGCTGGGTCTGACTCAACACAAAAACTGTGAGATAAAGGCAAAGACATAGAAGATGTAAAAACAAAGTCAAGGTGGATCTGAGCCAACCACTCAACCAAGTGTATCTTGGTGATATGTCCTCCACATCACCTCCACATTACTATTAAGGGGAACTAAATCAAAGGACTCAAAACAGTCCTGAGTGTGTTGGCCGTGAAATATAGCAGGTTGGGTAAAATGGCATGATGCCTCCATCCCATACCATCTCAAATCTAAACATTCTGAATTAAAATCGCCCAATACAATAAAACACACATTAGGTAAAAACAGAAAATCTTCAAACACATTAATAATTGCTGCAAGAAATTCAGTTAAGACAGCTGTTTGTGGATTAAAATAACGTTTAAAAGAATTAATATTTGAGTTTTGTGGGAGAGAGAATCAAGTCAAGTTATTTTGTATTAGTATCTGGAGATTTGTGCCAGGCACAGTAAGCCTCCGTATGGACGATCCTTTATACCTTTCCTTGCTGGCTCATATACAACTGTAAACCTATCTAGCAGGGGAGCGTCAAGCATAAGAGATTCCAGCATTTAAATGAGATCTGCCTGAGTGCTCAGTGTCGTATGTGTGCTTAAGTGTACAAACCCACTTGTATTCCATGAGACAAGCCTAATCGGGGTGGGTCAGACAGAGTGAGTTTTTGCTGAATTTTGTTGATGCAAGGAATTAATAATGTGAGCCCAGTCATAGGTCACCAGGCAATTGTTTGGGCCTAGAAGACCCTTGTTGCCCTCTGGCCCACCATTTGCTTGAACGCTTATCTTTAGGGATCCACGCAGATTAAGACCCTCCATAGCAACTCAATTAGGCTTAGACGATAACTCTTCTAAACAAGCACTTACAAGCAGATAACCCATTTTACACAAGATTTCCTCTTCGTGCCATTACCTGACCCACAATGCAGACAAATCAAAGGCACATACAGGGAAAACAAAGTAAGGAAGAAGGAAACAGCAACACCAGAAAATGTTAATGACATTAAAGTTCCTCTTCATGTGCACAAATGAGTTGTGTGTTTGAGGCCTGGTTATTGCCACATGTATGTTCACCATGACCTGAGACCAATCCCTAAGGAAAGTACTTTAAGAACATACGACAAGGTAATCGGTTAGATATATTGCACTTTCAGAATTGTAATATTCTAACTGTCAGTGAACAGAACCACCTGGAATAGATATGCCAGTGAACGAAAACAAGTGGCTGAGATATGTGATGTCATCAGGGATGTCATCAAGGACATTTGTGATGTCATCTTTGATGTCCTGAGTGTTAATCTCTGCAGCGCACGGTGGTGGCGCGACTTGTAGTTGCTTAGCTTACCATAAATGGTGAATTTCTGAGGTTTTTTGATACTACTTAAGGATTTTTATTGAATTTCTGAGGTTTTTATTAGTGCAACTTAACCATAACGTCCCTTTTACGAAGGTTTTTCAGTGAATATATATATATATGGGCCTCATTACGAGGAGAGCGGTAAGGGGTTAACAGCGCTGGTAAAGGTGCCGGAGCCGTTAACCTCTTACCGCCCCATTACGAGGTCCGCTCGCGGGACACGCTCAGGACGCCTGGTTTTACCAGACGTCATTAGCGGGTCCCGCGAGTGGCCCAGCATGCTAACAATGGGCCTGTCATTAACGGGCCCATTGTTAGCATGCGCCCCATTCCCATTGAGCCTTATGGGGGCTTAAATGGGAATGGGGGTGGACCGGGTCTGGGTTCCCTGAATGGGGAAATACCAGGCCCTCCAAGGTCAGAATGGCCAGGTATTTCCCCATTCAGGGAAGCCGGACCCAGACATGGGTTTGGGGGTAGCCATGCCCTTATTAAGGATATGGCTACCTCAAAACTCGTAATGAGACACTATATACTCTCGCGTGGCCTCTTATAGTCCACACCCACACACTCAACATACTCTCCACACACTCTCCTCTTGTTGTTTTCTCCTGCAAAGGTGCACTTACATTTATATGTTCTCCCAAGTTTCTCTGATACGGGGTCCCATCAACATCCTGCACAGTGTGGAAGCAGCACCCAACAACAGGGAGCATGCAGACCTTCTAGTCAACACAGCGCCTGTGAACCTCTTCAGATCGTGCACGGGAGACTGGTCACTGCAGATGGGCACCACACCTCAGGATGCTTGACTGGGACACCGCCAACATTACAGAGATTCTTGGACCACATCAGGAACACCAAGTTTGTAAGGGGACACAACAACCCAAATACTGGAAGGTAGAAACAATCCAGAAGGCAAAATAATCACTGCACCTCTTTGCAAGTGAAAAGGGGTTTACTACATGCAAAACTGTCTCAGACAGTTTATATCGAAGAGAAACTGCAGATTAACAATACTATGTACAATAATGAGTACAACATAATCCCACCACCCTCAATGGCTGCCACCTATACGGAACATGCTAATCCCCCCTTAAAGTCCCTTGACCGATTGGCCACATCTAAAGTATACAGTAAGCAGTGTATGTGCACACCTTTATTTAGAACAAATATGGTCTAATGGTCATGAATGGAAAGGATATTTGTGTGCAGAGGAGGTAACACAACCTTGAAAAAAGGTTGCAAAAGCAAATAACAGACGACAAAGGGCCTCATTATAAGTTTGCCAGTCCGGAAACAAGGGTGCCAGTAAGCACACCGGCACCCTTGTTTCCAGACCAGCAAACTATGAGTCTGTCTGCCACGGTCGCTGTGCCCGACAGGTTTGCCCCTGCTGGATGCAGCAGCAATGGTAGGCAGACTGGTCATGGAAGCACCGGCATTGTTAGCAACAGTGACAGTGCTTGCGTGTCCCCACTCCGATAGAGTCCTGGTGGACTCTATGGGAATGGGGACTTACATTTTACCAGCGCCTGACTTCCCAGGCCGCCGGACTTGGAATCTCCCAGTGGCACCGGGAAGTCAGGCACCAGTAAAATGTTATGAGTCCGGTGGTAACCCATCGGTAGCACCGGCAGTGTTACCGCTGGACTCGTAACAAGCCCCAAAGTATCCAAAGTGTTGGATACTCCCATCCCCTGTCCACCTTATTGCTGAAATCATCAGCCAGATATTAAATGGAAAGTTTATAATCCCTTGAACAGTATAGCATGTGATAAATTCATTAGAGTAATTCCAATAATTTGATAAAATTACAATCCAGTTCCATTAAATGGTGTGTCTTTATGTTTGTTTGTATCAGCACAACATGTTTCAGGATTGCAATCCCTTCATCAGGTGCAAAATAACAGTGCAAATTAATTAACGATTCATTAGTACCTTATATACATATGTTCATCAGCTGTACAAAAGCAAAATACATAACACGGTAGATTAATTTTTACAACAGTGTGTGTCCTACTCAATTCCTGAACTGCCTTGAGCACCAAATATAATATCTTATATTGTCTATAGGGTTGGCATTATGGCCAGAACTCCAACTAGTCACCAAATCCTACAAGACAGAGGTTTACACACAGAAAGCAAATTCACTTAATACACGTATCGCTAATGCATCCTCCAACAGTAAGGAGCTGTTCGCCATCATTACGGAACTGGAAACACCCATTCATCCTCCCAGTACAGTTGTAGTAAGCAAAGCATGGTGCTCCACTATTCAAGATGCCCTAGCTTCCAAAATTAGCACGCTACAAAATAAAATCGAAACCCAAAAGAAAATACTAGGTACCTCCTCCGAGACAACCCCATTGTCACATACAGACCCCACAACCAATATACCAGATTTCCTTTTCGAAGTACAAAAAACAATAGCCTCACTCAAACCTTCTAATTGCAAAGGAGACAACTTCCCGGCAAAACTAGTTAAGGACTGCGCTCCGAGACTAGCACCCATCATCACCAGCTTCGTAAATGCCTCCTTCAATACCATTACCATCCCGTCCAATATCAAAGAAGCGTGGGTCACCCCCCTCCTTAAAAAACCCACCCTGGATTCCACCAACCACACCAATTATAGACCCATTACCACAGTCCCTATCCTTCTCAAAATCATAGAAAAAATTGCCTACACCCAAGTCCAAGCTCACCTCGAAAACAACCAACTATTAGGTGAAAGACAATCAGGTTTCTGCCCGGGACACAGCACTGAAACAGCACTGCTGGATCTATAAACAACGAATGAAAGCAGTCAGGAGCTCAGGAAACCTATGTATCCTGCTACTACTTGACCTGTCCGCGGCATTTGATTTAGTAGATCACAGCATACTGTGCCAAACCCTAGCAACAATTTCCACTTCTCCAAGGAAGCCACCACGTGGATCAAATCTTTCCTCTCAGACTGCACATCAAGAGTAAACATAGGCGATGCAGCAGCTGATCCTATTTCAGTCCCGCTGGGAGTTCCCCAAGGACCCTGTCTCTCCCCAACGCTCTATAAAGCATATACCAAATCACTCTTTGCAGCCTTAGACGCATTGGGAGTAATCTATACTAACTTTGCCGACAATACACAAATACGTATCCCTATCTCAGGCAACCTAGAACAGGACACCATCTGCATGAACAAAATATACGCCATCATCCATAACTGGATGCCAGCCAACAGTTTATGCCTAAACGGAGAAAAAACAGAGATCCTCATAGTAGGATCTCCCGCCCTATTAGCCGAGCTCCCGCCACATATAAAACCATGGTCATTGACACAACCCCTATCCCAATTTCAAATCAAGTAGGGGTTTATTTAGATCAGAGTTTCTCTGTGTGTAAACATATCAGCGCCCTGGCTTCAACCACAGATTATACCACCAAACTTATCACGCTAAGTCGCCCTTACCTTACTCAACAAAATTGCATCACACTAGCAAGAGCCCTCATCTTAACCAAAATTGATTACTGTAACATACTCTTACTAGGCACCACGAAAAAAAATATCAACAAAATGCAGTTACTCCAGAACAAAGCACTAAGAAAAAGAAATCATATATCGCCCCACAGGAGAGAGGCACACTGGTTACCCATCCAAGCCAGGATACTCCACAAAACGCTCACACTCACACATAAAATGTGTCACAGGTGACGCCCACATCTATCTTAACAAATGTTTAAACTGCAAAGCTACAACCAGGAGTTGAGAGCTGACCAACCATATCCACTCTTCAGGAAAAACTTAATAAAACACATCACTGCCACCAATCCTTAGCTTCCCTTCACCCTCTCCCCTGAGGACACTTTCCTGCAATTAAGAAACAGTATATCTTGCTATATTCTTTCTTTATGTAAATACTGCAGCCTATGTATATGTAACCACACAAGCTCTACATCCTCAGTGCATGTACCTTTGCTTCAGGCCTATTGTTCATATTGTATATATCCTGTAATCATGCAAAAAGTGCTCATCTTGCTATATGTAAATTCTGTAACCTGTGTATACGTAACCATGTAAGCCTTGCATTTCCTTGTCGTTGCGCCCTTTTACTTACGAGTCGTTTGCGCTTACCAAATGAATAAACAAACAAACAAACAAACAAACAACCAGAACCCTTAGATCCAATGCAAACCTACATCAACACGTCCCACGTTTCAATAAAATAATGTAAGAACTAGCAGCTCCAGCTTCACTGTAGCAGACCCAAGATTTTGGAACTTATTCCCAGTCAATATTAGTAATGAACCTTCCCTGAACAAAGTCAAGAAACTCCTAAAAACATGGCTCTTTAACAAATACTAAGCACCATTGTCTTCTACTCAATGTAAATATTCTGCACCTCTGCAACTATTATATATGTAACAACCAAGTATAGGTATTTGTGGAAATTGTATATGTAACGACTAGTCTAAGTTTTCCTGTAACTAGGCCATGATACCCTTGGGTTTGGGCGTACAACAAATGCAATAAATAAATAAAATGTAGGTAAAGTTTCAAGATGTAAGCCACTCTCAATTCTGAAAGGATAAATGATAGCACCTAAACTGAAAAAACAGGGGTGAAAATGAAGATTGTGCACTCCTAACATGTGTAACATAGCGTACCTAAATACGGCACCTGTGATGGAAAACAAATACATAGTGGTGGCACCAATTCTAGTAGAAATATAGATTGTCAGCAAAAGATGTGATAAGTACCTGAAATGACCAAACATACTATTTCATGAGTGCAAAACATGGTTAATTGAAAATGAAAAAGTAGCTAAAGAAAATGTCAAGTAAGAATAAACGATTTCACCGGTTTTGATTATGATGATATATGGTCTAATGTGAGGAAATATGAGGAAAACACTTAACCTCTATATGGAAGAAAAACATCACAGGGCCACGTGTGAGAAGCCTGTAACTTGCTTGTCACCAGATGGTAAGATAAATAAAAAGGGTTGAGAAGAGATCCTCCCATTATAATTTTATTACAGTTTATATCAACAATCAACTGAGGAAAGTGTGCTAAAGGTTTAGCTGTGGATCGAGGACTTACCCGCTACCGAATGATAAAGCAAGAAGTGCAGCGGGTCATTGTGGCTGGGCAGCGAGCCTTCCTTGCGTTTGTATGTTATAACATTGCCATGGCAACGGTACTCGAAATAGAGGACGGACACTAATAAAAGTGTACCGCCTTGAAGTGTGTTTACATGGTTCCAGAGGTAACCACAAATGACAGACTATTGTTTATAACATACAATTACGTTTTGAGATTATATTTATACAATCTAAAATAATAAAGAATCAGTAACGTGCTACTAAGAAGATTAGTGACACCACTTGTGATAGCAATATTTGTGAAATCAACATTTGTGAATTAAGGTGGGCAATCAAGATGGTTGCCAATCTAGTTTGATGTTTAGACTCGTGCAGGATCCTGGGAGTGTTGTACACTGTGTCACATGGGTGCAATGTACCTGGTCTTCCAAAAGTCTGCTGTGGAGGGGTAGCCAGTCTGTCACGTAGTGCTGATGAGAACAGACCGAGGGCAAAAAGTATGAGGCCCAAAAGTCTGAACCCTATTTCTTCGCAGATATATATGTGAGGGGGGGTAAAGTTAATAAAAATGTATAGGGGTAAGGTGGGGGCTGGTGGGGGGTGTCCCCCACATATATATTTGCGAACAAATGGGAAATAAAGAAAAAAAAGTCACACTTTTGGTAGTCAGACCTTTGCATTTGGTCATTACACGCAGATCCCACGAGAACAACGATAATTGGGGGAACCAATCCAAAGTCCCCAGCTCAGCGAACAGTGCAAGCACTGATAGGGAAGGCCAAGCTGGATGCCCAATGCAGAGGAGTAGCTGAATCTTCACTGGGCTGCAGCCCATAAAAATGTGGAAGGTAAGAAAGTAGAAAACTGGACAGCCAGGCAGCCAGAGGAGAAGGAGAGTTCGCCTGGACAAGGACAAGACAGGAAGAGATAAGAACTGGAAAAGTGGAGCAGGCTGAGAAGCCATGGAACAATTCCCCAGGACCTAAACAGGGCAAGGAGGGACCCAAGGAGGAAGAAGGCAGGAGGGCCTAGGGCAAGGAAGGGAAGGAACAAGAAGAACCAAATGTTCAAAATCCCAGAACAACAGGGCCTGGGCATGGGCACAGCTCGGAACAAACTGCGTTGATGGCCGGATATAGGTCAGAAGACCGCGCATGCCCAGAAGGACAAACAAGGATGCCTAAATCCCCATTCATGGTTTTACCCCAGAATCCAACCTGGGGCAGGAGCAGGCGAGCAAGGCGCCATCAAGGGTATGCACTCCAACCAGGAGGATGTGGAACATGCAGCGCAGTCGGCCCAGCAAGGTAAGCAGTGTAGCAAGGAGATGTAGTGCAAGATGGAGCTCAAGGGTTCAGTTAGAGACATAGCAGAATCAAAATAAAAGTAAAAAACAAGTAAGTTACACCGAATAATGTGAAAATATGCCTAATTTAAGAAAACTGCACCATAATACAAAATATGGTGAACCCATTTGACAATATTTGTAAGAAATATATACAAGATGATAACATCAGATAAAGAAATAGAACATCACTTACACACTTATAAAAAGATAAGGATAAGGACAAGTCCTATTTTATTGCAAACACTGATATATCCTTCTGTTGCATGTATCTAATCACTTTAGCTTGACAAAATTATAGGTATACAACCTTTAGGTATACAACCTAAATTACGTTACCTAATAAATGAACATATCAAAACAAAGTATCTATGTGTTTCAATTCTGATTATAAGAAAAAGACAGAAAAGAGGAGAAGAAAAAAGAAAGATCAGCAGAACAATCAATCTAGCGAAATACATTGCGACATTAGACATGTTGAAATGAAAAATCCCCTTTAAAATCTATATGGTATAGAGAGACATCATTATGTTGAAAAAAAAGGAGCATATCCCCATTTGTCAACATTGTTCTTTTTCCACATGTACAATGTTATACCGTTAGACCTCAATTACAGGAGGTATGTCCCAGATTAAGTGTCACTAGTCACTAAAATTGATGTAGAGCAATGTGTGTGATGGAAGTTATAATGACATCTATAGAAAACAATGAAGAGATCATTCTTCATTCATTCCCTTGGGATAAACTGTGTCTAGGAGATTAATCCAATGCTTCTCTCTTTGTTGAAGTCTTTTAATTTTGTCACCTCCACTGCTTGATGTGTGTACTACCTCACAGATCATAAACATAATCTGAGCTAGATTGTGCCTGTGTTCCTTTAAGTGTCTGGATACAGGTGATTTGGGGTTCTGTGTGTGGGTATTGGATTTGTGTTCACGCCATCTTTTATGTGCAGATCTGTTGGTTTGGCCCACATATAATAAAACACATGGGAACTTTATTGCATAGATGACTCCAGTACTGTGGCATGTTGAATAATTCCTTAACACAATGTTCTGTGTTGTATGCATATGTAGGCTGATTGCCCTTAATGATGCTGTTGCAATTGCTGCAATTTAGGCATCTGAAGGTACCTTTCTTTCTTGTCATAAAGGTTTTCTGTGTCTCTTGGCTTATTTTTTCAGGTCTGACGAATCTGTCCTTGAATTGTCTTCCTCTCTTATAGGCCATCATAGGTGGTCTTGAAAAAAGATTCGTAAGAGAAGGATCATGATGCATGTATTTCCAGTTACTACAAATTATCCTTTGTAGATGGATACTCTGTCTGTGTAGAATGAAGTAGTATAATTCTCTTGATGGTATTTGCCTTCTCTTTAGCCATTTCCACGATATCAGTGGGGTATCCTCTTGACATGAATTTATTTTTTTGTTCTGTGTATTCTTTTTGTAAGCAGTCCATGTTAGTTATTATTCTCTTGATGCATAAAAATTGGCTGTATTGAAGGTTTTGCATCATATTTCTAGGGTGAAAACTAGAACTAGAAATGTAAAACATTATTGACATCAGTAGGCTTGTGGTATATGTCAGTCTCTAAACCATTTTCAGAAATGTTCAATTGGACATCAAAAAAGTGGAGATATGGCTCCCATATTTGCATGGCTCCCATATTTGCATCCGAGGATGGATTTCGGCGAGGTAGTTGTAGAATTCCGATAATTGAGCCCTTCCTTGTTCCTGACCATATTTCAAAGATGTCATCTAGGTATCTTTTGCAGATGATTAGACGCTGTGCCCAGTCGTTGTTCTCCAATATGTATCTTTTTTCAAAATAGAACATAAATGTATTCGCATATGCGGGTGCCATTGTCAAGCCCACTGCAGTGCCTGAAATGTGTGCGTAGTACTTGTTGTTGTATCTGAAGTAACTGTTAATCTAAAATAATACATATTAACTCAATGATGAATTTTCCATTGGCCCTTATTTTGTCATCTCTAAGAATTAGCCATTCCATTGCTTCCAGGCCTTCCTGGTGTGGTATAGATGTGTAGAGACTGCCCACATCCAGGCCAAAATGTATGTATGAAGTTTGAAATGATTTGAGATTTTCCAGACATTTTAAGAAATGGGTTGTGTCTCTTAAGCAAGTACGTATCTGTAGACAGAACAAGAGTTTGTAACCCCTTGTCTACATAGATAGAGATGGGGTAAAATATTCCTTCTGTGCCAGCAATGATAGGTGGTTTTGCCGCATGTTTTTAAATTTTCCGTAAGGCGTAGCATACAGGGGTTATCAGAAAGGAGTTTGTGAGGAATTCCTTGTTTTTTTAATGTTATCCTGCCATTTTCCTCAGCTTTTGTCAATGTTTTTGATATTAGATCTACAATCTCACTTACAGGATCCTTGACTAGTTTAACGTAGACATCCTTGTCTGACAAAACATTCAAGCAGTTGACATAACAGAACTCAAGGTCCATCACCAATATGGCTCCCCGTTTATCACCAGGTTTTATAATTAAACTTTCATCTTTAGAGAGGTTTTCAATAAATTTAAGTTGGTTACTTTTGATGTTACAAGGGAACTTTTTCTTGTAATTAAACTTATTCATCTCTTTGATAACAGGTTGAGAGTGATATTATTAAAGGATGGATTAAAGTTGCTCTTCGGGCAGACTTTTAGTAAATCAAAAGATAGTGATTCACACTCAAATGAGGGTTGTAGTTCAAACAACATTTGGAGATGCAGCTTACTCAATAATGTATTCAAGTTTACCTTTTCAGCAAATACTGTGGTACTGAATGTTTAGAAAAGAAGACAAACCTATATTTAGCAATCACAGTTGTTGTTTGCTCAATTGTTTGGAAGAAATATTTACTGCTATGTTGTTTTCATTATTCATTTTTGCCTTGATCTTAGAGTTCTTTTTCCCTCTTTGAGTCTTTTTTTTGGATCTAAAAATTGAACCTGTGTAAGACTGGGTCAGGTTGCGGTGATAGGTGGTGTTGGCCGTGTTGTTGTTATTGGTCCTCTTTCTCTATCAGTTAATTTTGTAGGGATAGGATATGTACTGCGACATTTTTCTGCTTCTACTGTAACCACCAAGATTTAAGCTTCTTCTGTAACCAGAAAGTATCTCTGTAACAGCGCCACGACGCCTAAAGGCTGCTGCACGTTTTATAAATGCTAATAAATAATAATAATACTTGAACTACTTCTTTCACTTTGATCACTAGAGTTATTATATCCACTCTGTCTGTTAGGGTTTCTATTTTGAGCTCCTCCACATTTTTGTGAATAGTATTCTTGCCAATTTTAGACAATGGGCCTCATTACAACTCAGGCGTTAAGGGTTAACGCCACCGTAAACCCTTAACGCCTGATTCTGATTTTAACGCCTGCTTTTAGCAGGCGTTAAAATCCATGGCGCTAACCTGCCATGGTGCTAATTACGCCGCCGTAATTTACGGCGGCATAATTAGCGCCTTCCCCACTCCCATTATGCCCTATCGGGCAAAAATGGGAATGGGGAAGGGAAAATGGGAAATGGGGATTTACCGCCCCACTCACCTTGGAATGGGGTGGTAAATCCGCCATCCACCATGGTGTAAACAGAGTTTACACCATGGTGGTAAAGTTGGTGCACTTAGCACCAAGGTTGTAATGAGGCCCAATGGCCCTCATTACGAGTTTGGCGGTAGCCATGGAGCTATGAGCTCCATGGCTGCCACCAAACAGGGCTCATTCGCCGGGTTCCAGCAATGACGAATAACTGGGTCATTCCAACATTGGAGGACCCGGTAATTCCTCCTTGCAGGAAGCATTCCCAATTCCCATTTGACCCCCTATAGGGCTCAATGGGAATGGGGATGGAGGTAACAACGGGCAGATTACAACTGGCCTGTTGTTACCTCCTTCTTCCCCTCATGGGACCTGGAAAGCACGCCTGGTTCTACCAGGCGTCCAATCCGGGCCCCGCAATGGGAAGCTTGTAATCAGCCCTGACAAAATGAAGGGGCCGGTCCCGTACCGGCCCCCTTCATTCCGTCAGCGCAAGCCTCGTAATGAGGCCCATTAGTACAGGGTGTCTCCCTTGAATTTGCGGATTTTCCTTTCCTCTATTTCCTTCTGATATGAAGAGAATTTAATATTGATATCTTCCAAAATGTTAAGTAGTTCTTCAGAGGTTTTAAATTTACTCAATTGGGTTTTTAATTCTGTGATTTCACTATTAATTGAGGTTAAGTTCTTCGAAAGTTACCCTATTGTGAGGAGGGTCAAATCGAGTGAACACTTATTTAGGATTTGGTCCCATTTCTTAACAAACTCAATTCTGTCTTTACACAATGTTGGGCAAAGACATACTCTTAGCTCTCTTGGGATGTGTTAAGCGTTGTAATATTCCACTAATGTTGACGTATAAAGTTTCTGTGAAATGTCCCTTCTAATCAGTCTCTCCAATTTACTGATTAGTTTGCTTGGGTCACCTGATGTGTCTGTTGTGATTTCACCATAAGAAATTAGTGATATGATTCTACTAGCCTCTTAAGAAGAGAAGGCTGGAGTTGTAGCAGGTTTGTCTGTTAATTCATTAATCATACAGAAGGATATATCTATGGCGTGGGTAAATTCTTGACTACTGTTATTCGTTCTGTTGCATTGTAGTATGGTTTATATTTCAATACGAAACTGTTATTAAAAAAACCTGTGAGCAATGTCTTTTGCTTATCCACAAGGAGCAGTAACCATTCTGAGGGAATGTTAAATAATCATGAACATACTGAGGCATTAACAGGCTACTATGAGGCAGTGAAAAACACACCAGTATCTTATAAATACATCCAAGCGGACTGTGGCCTTTACTACACATTGACTCGATTGTTTTTGTTAAATGAATGTCTCCATGCACCCCTTTAGGTCAATATTCAAGTCCAAAGATATTCTAATTGGCCAGACCATCCACCAACACCTACTTTGTTTTGTTTTTCTCTCATCATATTACCAGATTTCCTAGGTAGAGCTTTCTTGCTGCCCTCTCACAGTTAAATCAAGTAAAATGTACGGACCCTATTGAGTATGCTACTTAAATGATCCTAGGAAACTAAAAACCTTAGGTGCCAGTATGGAAAGTTATTGGTCACCACCCATGTCCTCTGAAAAGGTTAGTTTACCTGCAGTGTAATAAGCCGGATTGTTTCTGGCAGGGGGATACTTCCTGCAAAATGCTCTGAGTAGAATACAATATGGAATCATTTTTCAATCCCGTGGAATGCTAAAACGGGCTTAAAAGCGTGCACAAAAGCTTAATGCATGTCTTTACACCTGTTTTAGCACTCCAGAGATGTTCATGTTTTTGACAGGTGGAGAAAGGGGCTTGAGCAATATGTACTTTCCCACCACCACTATCCTCTCTGCCTGCTAGAACATTATTTCACAGGATTTCTGTTTTGTCCTGTATCACATTCAAAATGTTTTGCCTCACAACCTTTCAAACATGATCAAGGCTCTTAATCAGAATTTGCTTCCTCCCATGACGATCACTGAGATCTTGTGACTCTACGGTGTGATGCATTGACATACTGCCTGGTTCTGTACCTATCCTATCATTCTTCCCTCACTAACCAACCTGTCCTCTTTCTTGCAGAGCCATGTGAGTGCCTGGATACTGCCCTTTGGTGGTATTGGTGTGCGGTATAAATCAACAGAACATAACATAACATACTGGAAATACCTATCTGCCCAGCTCTACATGAAGAGAACTATCTCCTCTTCCAATAGCGCCTCAACTCGCATCTGTTTGCTGTCACTTTTTAATTGACATTCCCTTTATTTTTTTTATTGTGTTTTAATTTCCACAAACAAACATGTAGAAACCTTTCACAAACAGCAAGATAAAAAAAACCTTATAAAAAATACAACAATCAATTTACAAAATATTTAAACATATCAAAATATCTAAGCAAAATAAATCTGGAAAAAAGAACAAATAAAAGAGCCAAAAACATACATAGAACATAGAAGGGAGAAAAGGAAAGAAGAGGGTACTTTTCAGATGTAACAGTCAAGCATGCAACACATTATTGGCTTCAGCTTTTTAATCTCCTCCTATCTTCCCTCAGCTACCCCCAGTTTTGAATCTTCCAATCTTCCGAGGATTGTAGAGAGGAGACTGCATAGGGCCAGAATCAAGCTCTTAAGGTCCCTTCTCATGAGACTGCTCCATAAAGCTTTGTTCCCTACCTCAATTTTGAGATATTTAAGTCCGGCTTCTCTCAAAGCCACACAGCCCATCACCAGATGTTTTATCATTTCTGTCATATCACTCCCACAGAGCCTACATCCTGTATTTTCCCCCACCTTGGTCCAACCTCTCATTCTCTCCAGTGTCGGCAGTTGGTTTATTCGAAATCAGAGATACAGGGCCTCATTACGACCCAGGCGGTAAGTTACCGCCTGGGTCGTACCTTTACCACCATGGCGTAAACTATGTTTACGCCATGGTGGTTGGCGGACTTACCGCCCCATTCCGAGGTCGGCGGGGCGGTAAGTCCCCAATCCCTATTTACCCTTCCCCATTCCCATTTTTGCCCCATAGGGCATAATGGGAGTGGGGAAGGCGTTAATTACGCCACCGTAAATTACGGTGGCGTAATTAACAACATGGTCCCTTAGCGCCATGGATTTTAACACCTGCTAAAAGCAGGTGTTAAATCTGCCATGGCGCTAAGGGACCTCGGAATCAGGCGGTAAGGGTCGGCGCTGTTTACGCTGCCGTAAACCCCTTACCGCCTGGGTCGTAATGAGGCCCACAAACTCTCTGATTTTGGGCATGGAAAGATGAGTAAATATTTTGTAAGCTGTTCCCTTTTGTTATTAAGTTTTGCATATTCCTTGCAAAGTTTGTATTTAACCAACTCATCTTTAGTTTTTGCCCTATCATGTTAGAATAATTTCTTTTTTGCCTTAGTTGGATTTATCATCAACTCTTCTTTGGAGGAGCCTATATCAATCAAGAGATCATGCATTTGTTGTTTGAGTTTGGTAATGGAAACCCAGACAGGCCTATTCATGGAATTAATGTGCACCGAAAATCGCTGCGCAAGCGTGCGAAAGTGTGCGAATCACAGCGCAAGCGTGAAAATCACAGCACAAGCGTGCGAAAGCCGCGCACATTGATTCATTGAAGTCCGTGCGCTTGTAAATACTGGGATGCGCGCTAAAAGGGTGCGTGGCGCACGCAGGCGCACACGTCATCAAACGGCGTGCACTATGTGCACAGCGAAAGCGCACATAGTGTGGCGCACACAACAAAAGTGGGCGGAACACAGGGCGTAACTCGCGGAAGGGAGAACAACGCGTGAAAATGTGGGTGTTACAGGGGAAGTACAGGAGGTAAATGCGCGGAATGCCCACACGCGCGCCTACAACATGTAAACATGCGCTAATCCGGAAACACGTACGCCAGCAGGAAGCAAGCGTACGCGGACCCGCGCAGCATAAAAGTGCGCGCAAACAACAAACAAGCTCAGACGCTACGATGAATATACCATTCCTCGCAGCAGTGGTCGTGGGACACTGCAGTAGGAGGAGGAGGATAGCCAGGCCCAGAATTTTTACACCCATGACCAGCTTTTTTGTGATGCCTGATGACCAGGTGTATGGGAGGTACAGGTTCCAACCACACATAATACTCGACCTGGTGAGTGAGTGGGAGGATGACCTCACATCACCCACCCAGAGGGCCACATACGTTTTAATAATTAGTGGTGGGACATTCCCTTTCTCGCTCTATCTTCGCCCTCACCCACCCCTCCTTCTGACTTCTGCTCTTCCTGTCCCTATGCTCTAGAGTGGCCAATGCATTGAATGGGTGTATCATAAATAACCACTAAATGAACACATACAATACTTATTTGCCAGAAAATGCAGAAAATATATGATGTGTCTGTTCCACAATATTTAGAACGAAGCAGTCTTGCCTCACATGGGGTAGACTGGCATGGTTACGCCTCACCTACACTTACACATCTCCACTAACTTCCCAAGGATTTGTGAATACAATTCTAGTCCCTGGGAATTACCCAATAGAAATATTATGACCAATCTCCTTGCCTGATGGAGAAACTATAACTGTGCCACCTGAATCAAGTGCCAACAAGCTTAAGATGGTCCGATAGGAAAGATGCTCATGCCATGTGGCTGCATACCATTGGATTCACAGCTCCTTAGTCTCTGCTCTGTGGGGCGCTATTAGGGCTTAAGAATATTTGCTTAGGCTACTAGATGATAGCTTCTGAGTGTTTGAGAATAAGCCCTTGGGTGAACATGTTCCTTATATGTCCACTAAGTAGAACATTTCTTAAATGCAGACATGCCCCTTGCGCAATATCAACAGGAGCGAGTGCATTCAAATGTGCCATCCTCAATTCGTCACTGGTTTTTTAAAAATTTTTGATTTTGGGGAATTTCATACGCAAACAGATTAAGCCATTTTCGGGTGCAGATGATAACTAAAAGGGAACTGAGCATGAAAAGACAAAAATTTGACCCTGGTCGTGTTTAGATTTATCTGAAGAAGGTTTTCAACCTCTTTCTGAACACGTCCAGTGTTTTACTTGTTCTAATCTCCAGTGGAAGTTGGTTCCAGATTCTAGGTTCAAATACTTCAAATCTTCTATCTCCTCTGCAGACGCAGTTGCACCTTGGGACACAAAATAAAAGTTTGTCACCAGAGCAGAGCTTTCTGGTTGGGCAGTAAGGCTTGATTTTATCTGAGAGAGAATCCGGGGCAAGCCCCTTAAGGCACTTACAGACCAAGCAGCCTACCTTAAACTTGATTCTATCCTCCACCATAAGCCAGTGGAGGGATCTCCGGGTTGTGGAGACATGGTCCCATTTCTTGAGGTGACCAACCACTCTAAATGCAGCGTTCTGTGCCCTTTGCAATCTAGCAATCTGTCATGTGACGATTATCATACTCACACAGTGAGACACATTCTACAATACTGAAGGAATTGTTATTTACTAGTTTATCCCGTTCTAGTCTAGGAGCGAATGTCAATTACACGAGTTCCATGCAATACACTGTGGAACTCGTTATAAATAAAATGCATGTTGTACTTACTTGCTCTGAAAGAATAAGATGCATTAGAATAAAATGGGGGTCATTACGACCCAGGCGGTAACCATGGTGCTATTAGCGCCATGGTTGTCGCCAGTATTTTACCGATTGCGTCATGGTGAATGGCGGAATTACCGCCCCATTCCAAGGTTGGCGGGGCGGTAATTCCCCATTCACCATTGGCCCTTGCCCATTCCCATTTTTGCCCTCATAGGGCTCAATGGAAATGGGGAAGGACGGTACCGCAAATTGCGGTACCGTAAATACCTCCAAGGTCCCTTTGAGGTGCCAATCCTTAACGGCTGGTAAAAACCAGCCGTTAAGGTCGGGACCCGCAAAGGGACCTCGTAATTAGGCGGTAAGGGGTTAACGGCGCTGCCACCTTTTACGGCGCCGTTAAACCCTTACCGCCTGGGTCGTAACGGGGCCCAATGTGTTAAGCGACTTATGCCTCCTGTGGAGAACGGGAATATAGTCCAGGCTTGCGGTTTTGGCCCTTTTTAAACGCATATTGTTGCTGTATGAGCGTTACTCCTGCATTTCCGTTGCACATGCCAGCATAGCCCGTGGCCGGCTGAGGAAAGGAGGTCTTTGCCATTTGGCTTTGAAGATTGCAATAACAAGGGGCCTGCCTGTATCCAGGCTTACTTAACTTTTCTACAAGGGCACCGATGATGTTTAAATGCACAATCGTGGTACACGATGTGGGCATCGGTGTGTGATATTGAGATGCGAGAAATAATGCATAGAAAACATCCACTTCCAGCTGCTTTAGTGCACACGTATGAAAAACCTGTCTCTAAACATTTCGCCTAATGCACGTCATCAAATGCTGATTTGAATATCACAATGTTTGCACAAATACGAAATCCCATAGGTGCATTTTTCTTTAGAAAAGACGTCAGTTTAGGCCATGATATGGTCGGAAGATACAAGGTACCCAGCCGCACCCGACCTGCACATTTGATGTCTTTAATGTAGCTTTTTAATGTTAGGTGAAGTCAATTGTCTGGACTTGTTCCACGTTTTAAGGACATGTTTTTGCTTCTCTGGCATCACACAATGACCTGTGCTTGAGAGTGGAACCTTCATTTTGACACGGCTCTTAGTTACTGGTGCTCTCTCCATCCAAACGTCAAACTAATGAGCCCTCAGACTGCATGAAGGCCTGGCCGTGTTGTTGGAAAGTGCACTTGCAAATTCATGTACTTCCTGACAAATGTTACCCTGTAACTCCTAAAACTGCAGAAAGCAATGGCAGTGGAGTCGAACAAAGTATCCCCACTTTCTAAATGATTTTCTTTAACTATCATATAGCTCATTGCATTCCAAAGTTAAGTGTGTGCTTATACTAAGAAAATTGCTACCGCGTTAAAGGTGTTATAGGAAAAGAAGTGATGTTTACTCTACCATTCTAAAGAAAATGAATAATAGAAACGGCAATGGCATATGGAATTGTGTACAGATAAGCAGTGCACTGGGAGAAGCAGTGAACTGAGATGCTTTTCTGCAGAGGAAGCAGCTACCGTATTGAGCTGCAGGGATAGTCATCCAGACAACTAGAAACAAATAAAAGTGCAATGACTTTCAAAGTGACAAGCAATTTACGGAATACATATCATTGTCTCTGTTTTAAATAGACCACATCTATGCCATTTAATATACCTATTTAGTGCATCATGTACACTTGCCAATATCACCACCCAACACATCAATATCAGTGTACAGAATGACCAGTTATCAAATGATGTTATGCCAACTTAGATAACATTCATTTCTACTTAGGCCCGGTTGGCACATTATGGGTGGCATTTGGTACTGATGGACATATGTATTTGTAGGAATTTCGAACTACACACTTTTCAGGTGGTTGGAAAAGTTTGAAGCAAGGTCGAACTTATGAAAAGTGTGGAGCAAAAGTTCTGACCACTGGCTACATAAGGCCCACACTTCATGCAGGACTGGGCAGTTTTCAGAGAGCCAGTTGCTTAGGACATTTGGGAAGGCGATCCATACAGTTAGGGAAGTTGAGTGGGAGGAAGGGTTGGGAGAGGTGATGATGTCATGAGGACTGTGAGAGTCAGATTCAAAAAAGATTGCTAGCATATTTTTTTATATGTTTTGATTGTGAGGTGTGACACATTCAGTTATTAACCAGTTAACTTCCCAAACAGGAAACACGAAGTTAGTTTTACTTTTACACTTACAACTTCGAAGTGATTCGAGACAACAGGCAACTATGGGTTTGAATCGTGTGAAATTGGATCTGGCTATTAAAGCTAGTGATCATTTCAGAAAGGGTGTGACTTTAATCGGTGAAGCCGATTCGAGACTCTTCAAACCTGTAGGCACTTTGGGCTCGAAGAGTCTCGAATCCGACCGAGCCACATCCCTAGACAAAGTGTACTACCCACCGTGCACATGCTCGAGCTGTTTTGAAACGCTCTGAAACAGTTTATTGTGCTATTGATTTGAAGCGTTTCAAGTCGAGGTTAGAGCAGTGGCTTGACCCCGAAGAAAAATCCACAGTACACAGGAATCATTGTAAAGTGATGTGATGCTGTTTACAAAACATTTGTACAGAACTATTTTTTTCGAATACTTACATAGTACCTCATTGCACCATTATGTTGTTCCCACTTATTTTCTGGTTTCCAATATGCTCTATTAGTACAACATGCACAGTTTCAAGTATATTCACAAAAGCTCCAACTGAATGGCCTTAACCTCCTTTTCCCAATTGTACCTTTTGCGGAAGACATTACCCGGGCATTTAGTTCTCTTCCACTTTCAGCTCTGCCTGCAAAGCCACCAGTATTATGTATGTACAAGATTGTCATTCAAATGTAAAACCAATGGATTCCTGTATTCCACCTGCACTTAGCACCTGCTAAAAGCAGGCAGATTCCATAGGAATTCATTGTAAGTTCCAGGCAGCACTTACGTCTTTCACAAATCAGCGGGGAAAAGGAACGAATAAAGATGAGCTATCCTCTAGTTTTCTCTTTTCTTTTGCATTCTATTTTGTGAAAGTTGGAAATTGCATGCAGGTGAGCCACCAATACATAAGTACAAATAAGCACACATATAGGGCGCTTTTTCAAAATGATCCCCCAAGTGTCTGCAATTTCATTATACAGCTAGGATGACATACCCACAATATTCCTATTTTGCTAACAAATTCTGCATGCAGAGTGGGAGATGGGGAAATCGGTGCCTTCCCCACGTTTAGCTCTGCCAGCAAAACCTACGTCCGCACGAGATTTGTTTGCAGGGGTAAAACGCCTGGCTTCCTATGTAATGAATCTGCATTTAGCACCTGTTTTAATTTTAAACGCTGCATCAAGCTTTCCTTGTTAAAAGCAGGAACATTCCTTAGCAACTCATTGTAAATTATGCCTGTAAAGCATAAGTTCCAGACAGCATTTACATGTTTCCCAAAATGGAGGGAAAAAGAGAAGAATAAAGGAGCTTGTTGCTGTAAGAACTCTTTCGATTTGCTCTCCGTTTTGTGCAAGTTGGAATTTGCATGCAGGTGATCCAACAGCACTTTAGTGCTAATGTTGGTTGGAAGCCCCTGAACACATTTAGGGCCAGATTCATGGAAATATTTGCAGGGAAAGTAGGGGATTTGCGTGCCAATCTGCGAGCAAATCCCTATTCGTGGATTCAGGGTACTAACTGTGCAGGACTTTTCTATGGCTTGCGTGGAGATTGCGCAGGCCCGGCTCGACTCTGCGAGTCGATGAACGTCTTGCGTGAGACTTGACACAGAGTGTGGGCCGGGCCTATGCATTGACCAAAATAGGGGGAGGAATATGCAGAATGGTGAAGAATATGCAAAAATGTGGGCGTGTTGAGGGACGGGTCATGGCCAAGCAATCGCACGCCCATTGTTGTGCAAATATAACCGCAATCATGGATTAGAAATGGGAACGTCGGGTTGCAAAAAAGTACACGCAAATACTGGAACCCATACGCCACATGATAGCAGGCATAAACGTCAAAGCTCATTCAACGAGCATAGGAACAAATGCATGTGAAGTACGCAATTCACACCAAACGAACATCTACAGCCACGATTAATCCAACAGTACTCAGAGTCATTGTGCACGGACAATGCAGGAGTAGGAGGACGGCCAGGGCCCAGATCTTCACAACTCGCACCACACTTTTTGGGATGCCTGATAATCAGGTTTATGGCAGGTACAGGTCCCCCTTCCCCCATATAATCCTAGACCTTGTTAGGGAGTGGGAGGATGGCCTAACATCACCCACCATCTGCTCCCAGGCCTTTACCCTGCTAGAGAAAGTGCTGACTGCACTACATTTCCTTGCTAGTGGGACCTTCCAGCGGACCACTGCAGTAGTTGGTGGGATATCACATGCCACCCAGTCACGCTGTCTACACCAGGTGATGTCCTGTGTAACAGCATGTGCATATGTGTGCAGGCACATACATATGCCCAGAAACCCAAGCGGAAAGGTGGACAGACATGCAGGAGTTCTATGCAGTGGCACACTTCCCCCATGTACTAAGTGCAATAAACTGCACTCATGTAGCACTACGGCCACCCCAATTGACAGAGCACATCTACAGAAACAGAAAGAACTAGCACTCCATTAATGTGCAGATAGTGTGTGAATCCAAGGGAATCATCATGGAAGTCTATGCTAATTTCCCGGGCAGCACACATGACAGCTGCATCTTCCGCATATCACCACTGCACCGGACCCTGGTACCTGGAAAACATGGCAACGCATGGCTCATTGGTGATTATCAATGCTAATGTACGTGCATGCACATCACACACTGACCAATTGACCCTGTCCAAAAATGACGATAACAACTACGTCGACATTTACAGGGGACAGTGCCTACCTGCTGACTACCTTTATGATGACACCCATCAGGTACCCCATAACACCAGCTGAAGTGTGGTACAATACTATAGCCACTTGGGGCATAGTGGAGCACAGATTTAGAGTGCTAAAGTCACGCTTCTGCTCCCTTGACCACTCTGGTGGGGTGTTGCTGTATGCACCACCAGAAGTCTGTAGAATAATTGTGGATGCATTTATCCTGCACAATGTTGCCATGCAGTGTACCAGTGAACATACAGGTAGGACACCACCCACAACCACAGGCACCACCCTTGCCCATGGCTGGCCAAAGGGCATGTGGAGAGGCTGAATGCACACAGCGGGTGCAATTGTACTTCACATAAATACCAGCCCCTGTGAAGTACACCCAGTGAAGTCACCTCCCAGGTGCCATTCAATGATGAATTGTGGCCCATCCTCTGTTCCCACAAGAACACCCTGAGAATATGCCACTGGGAGTGCAAATGTGTGTGTGTGTGTTCATTAGACAAATAACAACATGGCCAAGCAGAGGCCCCTGAAAAGACTTGTAAGTAGCAGTATACCACTACCACCTTGTGAAGTATGTAGTGAAGTCGATCTTGAATATCAACAACTGTAAACATGCAAAAAGATCATGCACAAGTACAAATATGATGCTACAGAAAAATGTATGAACTAGGCAACAATCAAATCTTAGTACCTAGCCATTCATAGACACCAAAATGGTGTGAGTGTGGAAGCAGGGGTGCAAGATTAAACACGTGACATACCTACTGGTAATAGGTATACATTGCACTCCATATCAAAACAAGAGAATAACAGCCCATTTGTAATAGAGCAAAATTGTTTGACTCACCCAAAGGGCCACATTCATAGGAGCATCAAATAATGGTGCAATCACACATCAAAATAGCCTGTGACTCATGCCCCTAATCTGCACGGCAGCGCACAACTGAACCACACATGCATATCAACTGGACACAACAGTGTCCATGTAGTACACCCTTAAGCACACAGCACAGGGAACAAAGTCCCAGAGCGCTGTCACATATACAACAACAAATGGAATGCATGTAGACACCAAACCACACACATGAGACCACAAGTAGGAAGGCATACTACAAATGTGAGGCTAACAAATTCATGCGAGGACAGCCCTGGACCCACAATGCATGTCACACAACAATAAACTGGTTCAGTGGCCAAACCATTCCCTGTCAACCACTATGCCTGCAGTACACAGACACATCAAAGCAGTCATGTTGAAACCGAAAAATAAAGTGTGCTGCAAGAGAAATGCACATCTTCCCTCATCCCATGTGAGCCTACATCATCGGGACTTTGTAGTTAACCAAACTCCCCCCCCCCCCGTCAGGCTAGAAACCACCAAACCCTCATGCTGTTCCCTGTCCATGCATACAACTGCTTCTTCCTTCACAATTCCTGCATCCATCATTCCATGCCAAAATCATCTGTAGAGAAAATCTATTCAATGTGAGTGCTGGCAACACATCCATGCACCCAAACATAGACCAACATGTGTCCTCCTGAGTGACATGCTACAAATGCATACAATAACTCACCAGCCACCCATCACCATGTGTCCTGGCACACATGCAGCCACCTCTGCCGAACTCATGCCAATGCAACATGAACAACCCACACAGTTACACCGTAGCCACCCACAACCCCTACACAGCCCACCCCCCTGAGTGATATGCAGTGAATGACCATGTTACACCCCATCATCTTGCAGATGGTACTTTCCCAACACATGCATATGGCCACAGTCAGAATGACACAGAGATGACCCCCAAAAAGAGAACATTGAGAAGATGGATACCCTGGAGCACCCATGTAGTATAGTCAATACCATTATATGCCATTCACTCATCAACGTGGCAGGGTCACAATGCAGTAAACACTGACAGTGGAGACCATGATGCTAAGCCCAAGAAGAGGTGAACCAAAAATCTCACCAATTGCACAAAAAACAGGATCTTGCAGAAGGAAGCACTTCACAGAGGCAGCTGTTGGGCTGGAAGGCAGGTCACTAAGTCAACTGGCATGAAACACACAAGCAGACATGAGAAAGTGATAAGGCCAAGGATAAACACACACAAAAGAGAGCATGCCCAAAGGAAAGTGCAAGGGAAGTCAGACTTCACTGGTAATGGATTGAATGTGTGAAATGTGCATTGAACTGAAGTTAGCATTGAAATGCACCCATTAGCTGTTAACATGCCTCATAATTTGTGACTGTGCACCCTACATGGTACATGGTCACCATGGCAACCAACAAATAATGGACAATCATTTGTGCCTGGTGTCTGTGGAGTACATTGCATCACAACAATGTGCAGCAATGCTGGTATGTGTGTGGATTGGTCTTGAGACAGCAACCCCAGAAGGGGAAGAAGCACCAATATTAGACTGCCTCTGTGGCTAGGAATTAGTATTAACATGTCTTCCAATGGGAAGACATGTGACAGCCAAGACACGTGTAAAGTGCAAGGAAATACTCATCACCACCAACTTAAAGATGTGTCACAGCACACAAACAGCTGGTTCAGCCACCCTCATGGCAACTCACCAACTAAGGCCCTACAGTGATACACACGCCCAACAAGGACCCCACAACTAGTGCCACCATGATTATCTCGAAAATCCAGCATGCATACACAAACCATCCTAACAACACCATGTGTCACATGCACCCACAAAGCTGTCCCTGTTCCACCCCAAACAAGTAAAATAAAAGCAACCCCACACAGTGCCAGACTCCATGCCACAAAACACAACACAAGTCACACCGTGAGTGCACTTCACTTACCTGCACATGTTAGCCACCTGGCTTTCATCCACTGCATCCCACCTGCAAATACATTTGCAAATTGAAAAGACATATATTGCAACAACTTCAAGATACTGGCCATCCATGACAACTCACGTAGGCAACACATATGTAGTCATGCACCACCCAGTGGACAATGATCACAGAGTGAAGAGGAAGACATTACACAGAGTGATGATTGACAAGCATTGGAGTGGAGCGGGGAGAGTGCGAGAGACGGACAGGATAAAACATAGCAAGGAGGAGAATGTCTGGAGCAGAGATCAGGATGGACCTGATGGATATCACAGTGTGTGAGGGCATAGACAATCCGCCCTAGGGAAGAAGATGTAGACACCTCTTCAAGTAGCATCCTGGTCGGAGAGCACAGAAGGAACATAGATGGACAAGAACCACATCTAGTGGTACAGGAAGTACAAAAGTGGGTGGCATTGGAGGGCAGACTAGCAAAGAATGGGTAACACGTGAAAGGTCAATCTTCATCTCTACATCAGGAAAAACACTGGCAACACCCACCATGGCATGCAAATCACCCAAAGTCCCTTGTACGCTAAACCCCTGCAACGAAGGCACCCCAACCATATACCCAGACCGACACCAACCAACATACTCCCCTGTGATACAACACTGCAAATGGACCTATGTACAACATGCAGTTGTTCCCTCACCCACTAACACACCACTCACCCTGATTAAGACTGTTCCTAAAAAAGGGCATGGATTCCAGGGTGCACCTGCAACTCTCACAGGGAGAACAGATGTGGACAAGCTGTGGGGAGTGGACAATCATACACATTCATGGTTCCCCAATGCATTGTGGGCACGCAATGTTCATTCAATGAAAGTGACAGATGACATGAAGAAAGAATCAAAACCAAAGAACATGTAACACACCGTGGTGCAGATAAACAATAAAATCAAACACTGTAAGAAGAGTGTCCGCATTGTGTAACACAGAACCAGTCATTCATGGGAGCCATGCGCATATTTGTCTAACCCGGCATCAAGTGTGACAAACATGTCCTGTGGAGTCAATGCACACAAGAGGCCCGAATGATTATTCATATTCTACGTCATGAAGCGCTTCCGCGGAGGATGATGATACATGAGAATCAATGTGTGTGGCACATGTTGAACATTGGCATGTCTGGGCAGGTCATGGAAGTGTAGAAAGGAGGGGATTGTGAAGTGGCACAGGTCAAATAGAAGTGTGCACAGGGAGTACCCCTGCAGGGCATGGTCGGAAACATGTGGACAGGGGGAGAGGAACGGTGGCAGTAAGGACACATAATCATGGTTGGTCATGCAGATACATAGTGAATGCATACCATCAATCAGTACGTACATCCATACTCAATGAAACATTGCCAATGGGTAAAGTGTGTATAGTGCCATCCATTCAATTCGAATTATGGTGTCAATGATCTAAGTGCATCCACACAAACAATGCACATGCATAGAAGTGTAACTGCACATACACACACATGCATGTTTACAGACACATATCTTCCCAGGCATTCCCCAAGACACAAGGTTAAGCCACAATGTCAAGATGTGTACTGCATGCAAATACCATGGTGCCAAATAACACTGACATGACATGCGAGACATAGCACATGCTTACCTGCTGACTGAGCTGGCATGATGTGATTCCTTCATCACCACCACCAGTAACTGTGCTTCCAAATGTGTGGGAGGAGGGCCAGTTCCTGGCAGAGGGTATGGGACTGGGGATGCTAAAGGGTGCACGGTGGACCTCCGATGGAGTGCAGTCACTGCATGATTCTGTACCATTGCAAAAACATGGGACAAGGCATTACAACTGCCGTATTTCACAATCATGCATAAAGCACATATGCATTAAGATTCACTTAACCCAATGTTACCTAAACATGCCCGCCTGTTTTCCAGGTTGCAACCATGGCAGTTGACGTCACTGTACATGGCTGCTTGCCCAGAACTGCATCCATCATGCCCCTGAGAGTGCAACTGCACATGTCAAGAGACCCCAAAAAAAGAAAAATGTATAATATCTACTTTGGAAAGTGAAAAAAATAATAATCCCACATCCGGCCAGTGGAATGTAACAAACCACCAAAAAGTGTCCATGCAGAATCAGGCGAAACCCAAAAAATAAAATTAACTCTGGCCATGGACAAAAACAAATGGTCCATCCTGGACGGGGGATAGAGAGGGCTGGAGAAGGGCGTTGGGGGGCAGTCCTCCCTGGAGGGGGGAGGGTGCATGTCAATGTCCACTTAATTTGACAAAAAGAAGACATTAAAACCTCCATGGGCTCATGGGCCTCATGCCCATGGTGGACAAGGAGGCTGGTATGTGCTGGTGCTCCCATCCTGTGGTTGATCTGCAGGAGGACGTGATGTTGGAGCCACACCACGTAGTGCAAGGCCAGGTATTCACTGGGCGTGGCCAACCATGGCACAGCAGAATGCACCAGCACAGTGAGGTTGGTGAGGTCTCCATGCATTTCCTCATGGATGGCTGCAGAGTCTGTATGCGCAGGCATCCATCTCCTTATGGATCAGTATCCTAGTCGCTGAGAACATGTCATGGATAGCAGTCCTCATGGTGAATATTTCATGCCTCATGGCTTCACTGTTTGCCTGAAGACCAGCCCATCAGCCCTTAATGTTTGCCTCCATGCACAGTCTGTGGGAGCGGCATGAGGACTGTATGACGTGCAGCTGTTGCCCTACCCCAGATGCTGGCGGGTTTATGGACTTAGCCATCTTATCAGTCCCCTAAGATATCTTGTCCAACACATTCCCAATGTAGGAAGGTGGCAGGCAACATCTTCAGCTCCCACTCTGTCTCCCGAGCCTGCACACGTCCCCCACATGTGCGAGGTCCAAAGCGGCTTGATGCAAGGTTCCATGCCTGTTGCAATGATGCCCATGTCATTGGCTGCAGGTCTGCAACAGTTCCTTGGCCATCAGCCAAAGGACCTGAAGCAAAATCCTGGGAGGGTGGCTTTTCAGCCATAACCACTGCAGATGGGGGGGACAACCACTGACTGGCCTTGAGAAGCCAGCTGCCCCCTTAGACTAATGGGCCCCCAACTGCTCCACTCATTGGGCCACTCACTTTTGCCCTCTTTGAGGTATGCACATCAGGTTCAGCATCGAAGTCAGCTGAGTCAGAGGAGTCTGAGAATATGCAGCACAAATCTGCAGCACAATGGTGTGGAACACCAGTGGGTTCTCACGGCTTAACACACCACGTCCCCCACTGGTGGTCTGATGCACCATCAACTCTTCCTTCTTCTCCTCCTCCTCTGCACCTGGTGCATCCTCACCTGCACATGGACAGAGAAAGACATATTGATTCATGTTCAAAGAGACAAGAATGCACAAATGCTTCAAGGTGCACTTTAAAAAGAAATGGCAGGACACTCACCCATCAGGCATTCACACACTTGGTCCAGTAAGCAACAGATACATGGCATTTGGTGAACCCCCCCCAACCATCATGTACATGCCAGGAGTGTGCACATTGACATTCAATAGTGGTGTAAACACACAATGAGGGGCCATTTTACTGTCAAATAACCACACATACCAGGGGAAAAGTATTGGACATGTGACATTTGAATTTTCAATGACATCACATGGGAACAGCCACGCATCCATATCCACAGACAACACCACGGTCAACACATGACACACTAATTAGGTCTGGGACAGGGAACTGGATACAATGAGGAACTGCAGGAAGGTGTGGAAAGGAAAAAAGCTAGGAACAGTCGAAAGTAAGCCTTATAATCAAGGTCTGTGAAGTGCACAGAGATGGAGAGTGGATTGGGTGATGTAAACAAGGTCGACTGAGCCACAAAAGGGTGAGGGGAGTGGCCCCAGAGTGTGGGCGTGTAAGAGGGAGCAGGTGCCATAAAGTGTTGGCTGTCTGTGTCACAGGAATTGAGTCACTGTGGATGTTGTCTGTGGACACTTATGCAACTTCACTCTGGAAACACCACAACGTGCGTTGACGGACAGCTGTCATATGCATCGTATCAAGTAAACCCATAGGAGCAGGTGAATAATGGAACATGCAACTGTGCATGACATTGCATGAAAGTTAAACTTTATGTGCATGCATCTGTCTAGAATTACAGAGTGAAATGCAACAAGAATGTAGCACTCAACAGTACATGTAGGTGTCACATGGTGCACATGTACCGGGGGAGTACGCTATGGGGGATGTGTCTGGTCACACAGAAATGTGCCACAAATGACAGCCACACAGGGTACTCCCAGTAAGATGGCCATTTGACATGAGTCTGTACATCACAGGATATACTTTACCCAGGAATGTCATACAAATACAGCCAGATGTGCCAATACACAAATGATGTGGGTGATGTATGACTGGCAAAACACATGAGGCGCAATGAGGGAAACTCACCTGATGTGTCCTCATAATTATCCTGGTCTTACATGCCTTACACCTGCTCAACAAGGATGAATTGGCTTGTGGCCTCCTCATGCAGTGTCAGCTGCTCGTCCTCTGCTGAACCCCCTCCGGTTGTCAGTGCAGAGGGCGGGTTGACGCTCAACTTGTGCTTGGTGCGTCAGGTGAGATCATTCCAGCACTTCTGAACCTATTCAGTATTGTGCATCTCCACCCCTAAGGCATTTATTTGGTCTGTGACATGCTACCAATGCACCAAACATTGTGTGGCTGTATGTGTTCTCCCTGCATCGGGCCCATGTCATGATGGTGATCGGTCACGTAGTCAATGAGATCCTGTAGCTTCCCATCAGTGAAGTTATTTGTTCTCTGCGGACCCGTGTCCTGGGCCGTGTCTTGGGATTGAGCCTGTTCATGCTGTGCATGGCATCTCTTCCTGCCATGAGTGGCACAGGGTATTGGAGCTGCCCCTGCCTGGCTGGAACCACGTTGACATCCAGGTGCAGGCCACATGTGGACTGGGGCCTGCCATGTCCTCCTGGGGTTGGGGCAGATGTCACAACACCACGTCCGTGACATCCTGGGGCTAGGGCAGATGTCACCACACCATGTCCCAACCCCCTCAGGATGTGGCAGGTGTCGCCACACCATGTCCCTGACTCCCTGGTGCTGCGGTAGATATTTCACCACCACATCCCCCACCCTGACCCCGTCTGCCCCCTTTCCCTCTTTGGAACTTTCGCTCATGTCACAGGTGTAAAGGATGAATGGAAGGCACACCAAGTTATTGTCCTGGCCAATATGAGTAAGGGAACCGTTTACGTGATGTACGATGCAGATGTGTGGTCCAGCAAGGCTCAAATGTATGCCGAAAGGTACTGTGAAATAAAAAAAAGTGCGTACGCGGTACCCGGAAAGTTTCCGATGATTGAAAAAGTGGTATGCGATATGCAGTGGCACCCCTAAATACTAAAATTGTGTACGTGGTGTCCAGGAAGCTCCCATCAAATAAAATGAGTGGTACACGATACACACAGGCACCCGGATATACAAAAATTGCATACGCAACACACTGCATGCCTCAGAAAGTATACAAATACATGCGCATATGTGCAGAGGCAAGCCCCCCCCAAAGAAAAACCGGGACGTGATATGTGAAGGTAGGGATTTGGTAGAAAAATAAACATACAAGTTTGTAACTCCTACGGATTGTAACCTTCGCGCACAACTAGTGATGTACATCGCTTGACTTATCTTACGGCGTCATTGCAGTGAGTGAGACGCATAGGCATGTCACGTAGGTGTGCAGCATCACTGCACGCAGGCCGTAACTTATGCGTTTAGGGCATTTACTCTGATATCCGCAGCTGCAGATGCAAGATGCACACCACTATTACTCCTCCCCAAATTACTGCAGATTTTGCCTCCTCTGGCCCTGCTTTGCCTCATTCAGTCCTATAGTGCTGCTTCCTGCTCGAGAGTGAGTGCCTGCCTACAACCTGTACAGAATCCTACTTCCTCTGTTGGTATGATTATTTGTTGTCTTTTAATTTGTCTGTCTGAAGCGCTTTAAGGCATATTGGCGATGTAGTGCTATATAAAAATTAAATCAAATCAAATTAAAACTCGGTGTGCCAGCTGCCCTACTTTTGCCTGGACTCCTGTGTTGGCCCTGCAACCACCTCCTCTGTACTTTCCAGGACTTCCGCCTCTGCCAAAACCACAGTTGCTCCACAACACCTACTCAGGAGTCATCATCTGGGGTGGGCAGCACCCTACGTTGAGGGAGCGGGCAACCAACTTCAGCAACACTGAACTTGGCACCCTGGTGGATCAGGTCCTGAGCAACAATGATGCCCTCTTCAACCTAGCTACACAGCTGGGCACCAACGCAAGACAAAGGATCTGGAATGACATCACGGCTGCCATCAATGCAGAGGGGTGGCAGTCCGGCCCAGGGACATGGTCCAGAAATTCTGGGATGACCTCAAGACCCACAGCCATACCAAGGTATTGACAGCCCTCTCCACAGAACCCACAGTGGAGGTGTACTGTGCGGGTTGCCACTGGTTCAGCCAGATTCAGCTGCAGGTACTATCAGGACCTTCACTCCCATCTCTTTTCCTGGGAAAGTCGTCTGGATGCTGCTGGTGGGTAGCTATGTGTGACAATGCTTCAGGGTGTATGTGTGGCATACATGTTTGCAGATGCCACATATGGTTTGTGGCTTGTGGGTGATGTGATATGCAGCTGATTGCTGACTCATCCTAATGGCAGCCATGTGTGGCGTCAGGCATTGGATGCTGCCATTTGCATGAGGATTGCCAGATTGTGCATTCATAGCTTGATGCTGTTGTGCATGTGCAGTGTGTGAACATGGGGCAAGTGCTTGGACATGACCAATGTGGACATGCTATATTGTGGGTATGTGAGTAATGTGCATGATGCCCGAGCCTATGTGTGGTACAACTGACAGTGCATCCATGCAAGCACATCTGATGATAGCGACCCATGTGCTTTGATGCCTGTGTGTGGGGTTCATGCATTGATGCCTCCGGGACTAGGATGTGACATATCATTTCACTGGATTTGTAAGACATGTGTATGTGTGTACATGCAATGATAGTATGGTTCGCCAACTGACATATGCATTGTGATGTCAGACATGGCTGGCAGTACATTTTGCTGGCTTCCAGGTCATGCTGTTGTATGTGGACATCAGTGACTGTTTTTGTGTGGGCAGGTGCCCTGGTGCTTTCTCCATGACCATGGCTGCAGGTCGTTCTTGTGTTGGTTGCTGATTGGTATGGTGGCGTTGCCTGTTGAGGGGATGTGTTGTTGGGCACTGTACGATGTGCGTTGTTCACATGTGCAGAGGTCATGACTGTGATTAATCCTTCACACTACAATCATGCCACATTAACAATAAAGTTTGCTAGGACACAGTCATGTGTGTGTGTGTGTCAGTTCATGGTTGTGACATGATGCATGATTCCCCTTGTTATTTTGTGTATGCAAGATATCCATTGATGACAATTACTGATGTTAATTATTTTTAAAAATGTCTACAGTTACAGCAGCTGGAGAAGAGGTAGGCCGCATTGTTGTGGAGCAGAAGGGCAGGGACAAAGCCACCAGGCAAAAGCACACACCCCAACCAGTCCTAGAGGAATCTACATCATCCGAGGGTGGGTTGGCTGGGGAGTGCTAGTTCCATTGCGCAGAGCTGCTTGGGGTATGTCCCATGAGGTTGTTGTGGAGGGGGAGTACTCAGTGGCTGTGGTTCAGGGTGCAGGGAAGGGTCATCCAGGGAGAAGGCTCTCATGGAGTCATCCAGGGAGATGGAGGTAGTGGTGGAGGAGGAGGAAGGTGAAGGCCAGCACATGGAGCTTGGTGGGACATCCAGGAGGGTGTTCAGGCTGCACCCCCGGGCCAGGGACAGGAGGATGTGCAGTGCACCATGCAGGGAGCTGACCAACATCCTGTCCTTGCTCCATCGGATGCAGCTGTGACCACTGTCTTGGATGCCTCTACCCAGTCCGACCCATCTTTGGGGCCACAGAGATCACCCGAGATGTTGGATGCCCTTCTGGCCGGGGTTGCAAGGCATACAGGCAGGATTTGAGATGAGGTGAGAGAGATTTGTGACCTCCTCTCAGATCATCACAAAACCATGTGTGTTTCAATGTCCCAGCTATCACGTACGCTGCTCTCAGGTGGTCTCTTTGCGCTGGCACATTCAGCTGACCCCCTTTCCACTGCCTCCTCTGTGCCCCTGTCGTCTTCCCAGGGGCCTTCCATGCTACTTCCCATCACAGCCACCTCTCCTCCTGTCCTACCCACAATGCCCAGTCTGGTGGTCAGCATGTCCTTGCCCAAGATGGAAGTCGGAAAAAGTACAGCAGAGGTGGTCCCTGTGCCTGCCCAGGCACATGCACAGGAACAGGCATCAGTGGGGCAGCTGGTACAGCAGGACAGTGCTGGTACTGTATCCCCCCATCGTGCAACATCCAGTTGGCAGGTGTGCATATGCAGGGTACGCTTGGCCAGGCAGCAGCACTATTGGAGTGTGCAGGGGCAAGCAACAGAGGTCTCAATAACTTCGGGGAGGCAAGATGCACAGCAAGGTTTGGACAACTGGCAGGAGGAGCGCCGCTGGTTCAGGCATATTGTGTGCATCTGGATGGATTTGAGGATGCAGCTGAAGGCGGAGAGGCAGCAGGCTAGGATGGCACGAGTTTCCAGGGCTAGGGTGCATGGGTTGCCAAGGCCAGGGCAGAGATGGTGGAACTAAGGACACAGAGGCTGGTTGAGATCCAGGAGGAGGCTTGCAGGGATGTGGGGGAGGAGGGGAAGAGGATGAGGGACTGCCTGCAAGCCATCCAGGACCGAACACTGGCCCGCCACCAAGTGGAGGATGAGGAACGTGACTCTACCCTGGAGGACATACTGGCACCGTATTGAGCCTTCTTCCCATGTAAATAGTTGTTTGTGTGGTTTATTGTTTTGGTTTATTTTTTCCCTTGGACATTTCCCCCAAACCCCATACAGATTTTTATTAGTGTATATATTTTGAATGCAGTTTTTCATTGTTCATTAAACTGTTGTTGTTGGCTCTTTGTTCATGTGTTTTTGTTTTATTTTTCCATGCATTTGTTGTGTGACTTTTACAGGGTTGGGGGCCAAATTGCAGAGGGGTGGCGTACGCTCAAGAAATATGTATGGGGGATGTGGGGGGGCATCACAATGCATGGACACCCACACACACCAGCTAACAAACAGTGTGTGGTTGCATGTCATGAGGCACCTCTGCCACTGTATTGCTTCTTCATCACATGGGAGTTTGGTTATATGTGGCTGTGCACATCATACATCTGCTTGGCTCATACACTCTCAGAATTCCTTTGCATCACCCCAAAATATGCCTGTTCAAATTATGTTAGTTGCAGGGGCTTAGAATACTGTGCTTTCTGGCCTCAGTACATTCATTCATGGCATGTTGTTTACTACTATACACTGACATCACATGTGACTCTGTCCTGTCAGTGATGTCTTTGACTAGTATACTCCTAGGTCATTCACCTACAGCAGTTTAAGGCAATTACAATGACACATGTGCACAATGATATGTTGCATTGCATCACATTGATTTACTGTGTGACATGTACATGGTGGTTTCACTGTGTAGCTGCTGCAAAATTCAGCTGTCCTGTTGCTGTGCCACTGGTTGTGATGTACCGGGGAGTCCTTTGATGAGCTAAAAACCTCCATTCTGGATCAGTGCACCCAGTTGTTGCATATATGGGTGAGTATGTGGTCAGTGTGCTTCATGTTGGTGGCATGCCAGTAGAATTGAGGTAAATTGTTGTTCAATATTGCACTGTTAGGGGGGGCAATGTGGCAGGGCCCTGCTGGGTTGGTGTCTTGGATCAGGGGAGTTGGTAGGTGATGTCAGGGCTTGTGGGGGCTTCCTGAGGTAGTGATGGAGGGGAAGGGGGTTGGTGGGTTGTGTGAGGGCTGCCTGGGGTAGTGTTGAAAGTGCAGTTACCAGATATTGGTTTGGCGACTTCCTGGGGGTAGTGGCAGAGGTGAGGGGGGCTGGTGGGTGATGTGAGGGCTGCCTGGGGTGGTGGCAGACGTGAGGGTGGGCTGGTGGGGAGTGTGAGGACTGCATTGAGTAGTGGTGGAAGTGAGGGGGCTGGTGTTTGGTGTCAGGACTTGAGGGGGCTGCCTGGGGTAGTGGCAGAGGTGGGGGGCTGGTGGGTGGTGTGAGAGATGCCTGGAGTAGTGGCCGAGGTGAGGAAGGCTGGTGGGTGGTGTGAGGGCTGCCTGGGGTAGTGGTGGAGGTGAGGGGGGCTGATGGGTGGTGTGAGGGCTGCCTGGATTAGTGGCAGAGGTGAGGGAGCTGGTGGGTTGGTGTCTGGACTTGAGATGGATGCCTGGGTAGGGACAGAGGTGGGGGGCTGGTGGGTGGAGTGAGGGCTGCCTGGAGTAGTGGCGGAGGTGAGGAGGGCTAATGGGTGGTGTCAGGACTTGAGGGGTTTCCTGGGCTAGTGGCAGAGGTGAGGGAGCTGGTGGGTGGTGTAGGGGCTGCTGTGGATAGTGGCAGAGGTGAGGGGGCTGGCGGGTGGAGTGATTGCTGCCTGGGGTAGTGGCAGAGGTGAGGGGGGCTGGTGGGTGGTGTCCGGACTTGAGGGGGTTGCCTGGGCTAGTGGCGGACATGAGGGGGGCTGGTGGGTGGTGTCAGGACTTGAGGGGGATGCCTGGGGTAGTGGTGGAGGTGAGGGAGGCTGGTGGGCGGTGTCAGGACTTGAGGGGGTCTACTTGGGGTAGTGGCAGAGGGGAGGGGGCTGGTGGGTGGTGTGAGGGCTGCCTGGAGGTAGTGGCAGAGATGAGGGGGCTGGCGGGTTTGTGTGAGGGCTGGGTTGGTGTCGGGGATCAGGGGGGTTGGTGGGTGGTGTCAGGGATTGAGGGGGCTTCCTGGCGTAGGGATGGAGGGGAAGGGGGCTGATGGGTGGTGTGAGGGCTGCCTGGGTAGTGTTGGAAGTGCAGTTACCAGATATTGGTTTGTGGACTTCCTGGAGGTAGTGGCAGAGGTGAGGGTGGCTGCTGGGTGATGTGAGGGCTGCCGGGGGTGGTGGCAGAGGTGAGGGTGGGCTGGTGTGTCATGTGAGGGCTGCCTGGGGTAGTGGTGGAAGTGTGGGGGCTGGTGTTCGGTGTCAGGACTTGAGGGGGCTGTGCCTGGGGTAGTGGCAGAGGTGGGGAGCTGGTGGGTGGTGTGAGAGCTGCCTGGAGTAGTGGCATAGGTGAGGAGGGCTGGTGGGTGGTATGAGGGCTGCCTGGGCTAGTGGCAGAGGTGAGGGAGCTGGTGGGTTGGTGTCAGGACTTGAGAGGACTGCCTGGGGTAGTGACAGAGGTGGGGGGCTGGTGGGTGGTTTGAGGGCTGCCTGGGGTAGTGGTGCGTTGATGGGGCTAATGGATGGTGTCATGACTTGAGGGGGCTTCCTGGTGTAGTGGCGCAGGTGAGGGGGGCTGGTGGGTGGTATAGGGGCTGCTGTGGATAGTGGCAGAGGTGAGGGGTCTGGTGGGTGGTGTGATTGCTGCCTGGGGTAATGGCAGAGGTGAGGGGGGCTGGTGGGTGGTGTCAGGACTTGGGAGGACTGCCTGGGGTCGTGGCGGATGTGGGGGGACTGGTGCGTGGTGTCAGGGCCATCTGTTGTAGTGGTGGAGGTGAGGAGGCTGTTGGGTGGTGTCAGGACTTGAGGGCGATTCCTGGAGTAGTGGTGGAGGTGAGGGAGGCTGGTGGGCGGTGTCAGGACTTGAGGGGGTCTACTTGGGGTAGTGGCAGAGGGGAGGGGGCTGGTGGGTGGTGTGAGGGCTGCCTGGAGGTAGTGGCAGAGATGAGGGGGCTGGCGGGTTTGTGTGAGGGCTGGGTTGGTGTCGGGGATCAGGGGGGTTGGTGGGTGGTGTCAGGGATTGAGGGGGCTTCCTGGCGTAGGGATGGAGGGGAAGGGGGCTGATGGGTGGTGTGAGGGCTGCCTGGGTAGTGTTGGAAGTGCAGTTACCAGATATTGGTTTGTGGACTTCCTGGAGGTAGTGGCAGAGGTGAGGGTGGCTGCTGGGTGATGTGAGGGCTGCCGGGGGTGGTGGCAGAGGTGAGGGTGGGCTGGTGTGTCATGTGAGGGCTGCCTGGGGTAGTGGTGGAAGTGTGGGGGCTGGTGTTCGGTGTCAGGACTTGAGGGGGCTGTGCCTGGGGTAGTGGCAGAGGTGGGGAGCTGGTGGGTGGTGTGAGAGCTGCCTGGAGTAGTGGCATAGGTGAGGAGGGCTGGTGGGTGGTATGAGGGCTGCCTGGGCTAGTGGCAGAGGTGAGGGAGCTGGTGGGTTGGTGTCAGGACTTGAGAGGACTGCCTGGGGTAGTGACAGAGGTGGGGGGCTGGTGGGTGGTTTGAGGGCTGCCTGGGGTAGTGGTGCGTTGATGGGGCTAATGGGTGGTGTCATGACTTGAGGGGGCTTCCTGGTGTAGTGGCGCAGGTGAGGGGGGCTGGTGGGTGGTATAGGGGCTGCTGTGGATAGTGGCAGAGGTGAGGGGTCTGGTGGGTGGTGTGATTGCTGCCTGGGGTAATGGCAGAGGTGAGGGGGGCTGGTGGGTGGTGTCAGGACTTGGGAGGACTGCCTGGGGTCGTGGCGGATGTGGGGGGACTGGTGCGTGGTGTCAGGGCCATCTGTTGTAGTGGTGGAGGTGAGGAGGCTGTTGGGTGGTGTCAGGACTTGAGGGCGATTCCTGGAGTAGTGACAAAGGTGAGGGGGAGATGGGTGGTGTGAGGGCTGCCTGGGGTAAAGGTGGAGTGGAGGGGGGCTGGTCAGTGATGTAAGGGCTGCCTGGGGTTAATAGCGAAGGTGAGGGGGGCTGGTGGGTGATGTAAGGACTGCCTGGCATAGTGGCAGAGGTGAGGGGGGCTGGTGGGTGATGTGAGGGATGCCTGCGGTAGTGGCAAAGGTGAGGGGGGCTGGTGGGTGGTGTCAGGACTTGAGGGGGCTGCTTGGCGCAGTGGCAGAGGTGAGGTGGGATGGTGGGTGGTATCAGCACTGCCTGGGGTAGTGGCAGAGGTGAGGGGGCTGGTGGGTGGTGTGAGGGCTGCCTGGCGTAGTGGCAGAGGTGAGGTGGGCTGGTGGGTGGTGTCAGTGCTGTCTGGGGTAGTGGCAGAGGTGAGGGGGCTGGTGGGTGGTATCAGGACTTGAAGGGGCTGCCGATGATAGTGGTGGAGGCATGGGGGACTGGTGGGTGGTGTCAGGACTTGAGGGGGCTACCTGCAGTAGTGGCAGATTTGGGGGGATGGTGTGAGGGCTGCCTCAGGTACTGGCAGAGGTGAGGAGGGCTGATGGGTGGTGTCTGCACCTGAGGGGGTTGATGTGCTGCCAGGGTATGTGCCAGCACTTTGTGTGCATTGTTAGTAGGGGTGACGGTTCGCAGGGGTGCAGCCATTAGTTACATGGGACCTCAAGCAGAGTAGCTAGGGTGCAGCCGTTATTTATGTGCAACCTCACACAGAGTATCTGGGGTGCAGCCGTTACTTACGTGAGACATCGTGCAGAGTAGCTGGGGTGTAGCCGTTATTTATGTGGAACCTCGCGCAGTGTAGCTGGGGTTCATCTGTTTTTTTACATGGAACCTTGTGCAGAGTATCTGGGGTGCAGCCGTTACTTATGTGGGACTGTGTGCAGAGTAGCTAGTGTGCAGCCACTACTTAGTGGAACCTCGCGCAGACTAGTTGGGGTGCATCTGTTATTTACGTGGTACCTCCCGCAGAGTAGCTGGAGTGCAGTTGTTGTTTACCTGGGACCTCGAGCAGAGTAGCTGGGGTGCTGGATGTTGTGTCATGGGTGGAAATGCAGCTTTGTGGAAAGATTGGTCTTTGGATATATATTTGGTTTGTGTGGGGTCGTGTTATGGGCGTTCCTCACGCAGCTCGATTCCCTTTGTGTGACTGTTAGAAATGCACATATAGATCCATGAATACGCGGAGCGCGCATTTTTTGTTCTGTGTGCAGGCTTGCGCAGTGTCGTTCTCGGCGCATGCCAATTGCAGGAGAAATGCACACTTTTCCATGAATCTGCCCCTTAGTATTTTTTCAGAATGATAACGCAAGTGGCTGCCATTTCGGTATGCACGTTAGCATCTCTACAATATTCCTTGCTTGCACTATGGCAATATATTGCACATTTTGCAATCTCATAAGCTAATTTTGTAATAAAATGCAAATTGAATGCAGGGTACCATCACTGTTAGAACGTGCGCGTGGTTGTGTCCCCAGAATGCCATTTTCAACTTTTACAAAGCAGAACAGAACATTCAAAAGTAAAAACAGTCAAAATCACCTCGGCTCTTTCGTTTTATTCTTTGTTTGATAGAACATGTAAATGACGTCTACAAATTCAACGATGCATACGCATTTACAACGGGTTCCTATGGAATCTGCCTGCTTTTAACTGGTACTAAATGCAGACAGATTCACTTTGGAATCCATTCATTTTACTTGCATGAGCATTTCATGCCAGCGTAAAACCAGGAGGCATTTAAAGGAGAACGAGGAATGCAAATCAGAAATGCTATATCCGTTTCGCTCCCCTGCTCTTCCTTCAAATGCCTTGAAAATTCTCTGAGTGCAAAGGTATGGCATGAAAAGATCGCTCCTTGCCGTTGCACCTTACATTTGCATTCTAGCCCTTATAAAAGGACGCATATCAGTATTTATTGTTTATTCTCAATATTCCAGAATACACAATTCCAGCATATTCTCAGTTTCCAAGGACCCAATTCTAGTAGTCGCCATTATAATAGCTCATATTTGCAGTTTCATTATACTGCTATGTCACTGTTACACAAATCAACACAATGCAAACATGTTTTGAATGAGTGCAATGCAAATGACAATAATTACATAAAGCACCTGTAAAGAATAGTCTTTATAGCACTATGCTGGAAAATGCCACTTTTTAAAAACTGAACAATTCCAGTCCCACTTTAAACCCAGCTTTCAAATCAAATTCTCACTATTTCCCAGTCTGATCTATCTCAGTATTCTCCTACTTCACAACCCACTATACTGCACTGAAGAATCCCCAAGCAGGACGCGATATGATGGATAACACACTGCCACTGAGTCTTCAGCTCACACCGAAATGACATCCCACCCCACTTATTATAGAATGACATGCAGTGTGATGATGTTTAGGACACATAACAATGAGATCTGGCTTTCCATCTACACGGGATGATAGAATGTCTTAAAATAACACATGACCACTGTTATGATGTATGTGCAAAGAAACAGAAGAGGCCATACTACTATTTTCATTGCAGGCTTCTTTCAGATGTCCTTATGTAACCAAAAACCTGCTTGCAATCCCACTGTTTTTCTGTATTCCTTTTTATGACACAATGATGACAGAATTATTTCAGAAGGCTATTCAAGTTGAGACATGCTCCCAATAGAGCATTCTTGATTGTTCATAGCGTTGGTGCTTCAAGAAGCTGTCAACACAAGTTTGATTTCTGCTGGTGGAAAATCCTTTCACACTGTGAGGCCATTTTCAATTTACTGGAGTGGGAAAAACATTAAAAACGAGGCTTAAAAGTGCCATGCTGGAGTTTACACTGTTTTGCATGATATTACATGTGTGTGTAGGAGGAATGAGAGATGGAAGGGATACATGTTTTTGAATCCTTTTCTTCTCAGCATTCAAATCCCCCTCATTTTATGTCAGTATGAGATTGTGGCTCTGGCATAAATTAATGTAATTGATATGTAATACACTTGGTTGTAGAACCTACACATTTCAGGTGCATTCCAAAGCAAACCGTTGTAAATGTGTTCTGCCAAGTGAAAATGTCTGGTGACATTTACACTTTTTATAAAACGGAGAGTAGAAACAAGTTATAAAGGTGATTTTTGCGTGCTTTTATTCTTGCACTGTTTTACAAAGGATGACAAGCAGATGACCAGGCCATAACAGCACATAAGGAGTAAAACTGGCTGTTGCATCAATGCAATTAACATTTCTTGTAAAATGACCCCGTCGTGTTCTGAAAATGTGATGTTATTTTGTTTACTGAGGAAATAATGCATTACACATATTTTAATTGGTAAAATTATAGGTTTTTACTTAAGTTGCGTTTAGGATGCGTGTGATAGTTTGAATCGACTACCCAGGCCTGGAGGAACTTAGATCATTGTCAAGATCATTGTCAATTTTTCAGAGTCCGCCACAGATTCACCTTTTGAGAAGTTATGGAGCCTGACTGTCTCAGGCTTGCCATTGGTCTTAGCCCATGGGGCAAAGAAATTGGACTACAGCCCATTTACATATCGATTGATTGATTGATGATGCTGATTGTGGAAACAGCGATTCGCAAATACACTGCCGGGGTGGCAAATGTTTATGCAATGCCTGCAGGTTACCTGAGGAGTTAGTGCTCGCAGGGATGTGCAAACTTAGTCTCTCCAGATGTTTTGCACTACACCTTCCAACAGACCCTGCCAGCACCGTCAGTTGTGAGGGATTATGGGAATAATAGTCCAAAGTTGTTGGAGAGCCAAAGGTTGCAGACCCATGCTAAAGGAATCCAATACTGAAGTGAGTGTTATTTACTTGTGTATGTAGTTCTAGTATAGGAGAGAATGTACATTATTTTCTCAAAACACTGTGGAACTCATCTGTATATATAAAAGTCAAAATGTGATTGTGGCGGGATTTGTAGCGAAGTGTTGTTCCTTATACAATTCCACACCGTTTCACCAATCTGCACCACATTGTGCATAGTTGCCTGTTACGACCCTTCAGACATTACTGGCTACATGACATTTGGACACCGCACCCTGTTCCCCAGAGTTCAGGACAAGTCAAAATGTGTTTGTAGCTTGGCAAAGCATTGTTCCTTGTACAATTCCACACTGTTTCATCACTCTGCACCAACCTTTGCATAGTTACCTTTTAGGAACCTCCAGACATTACTAGCTACATGTCATTTAAACACCCCACCCCTTTCCCTGGATTTCAGCACCTTCACACATGAGACGGTTGTCTGAAATCAGCAAAACATCATTGTGGTCATAGAAGGACCAGTCCCAACACAAGGAACAAAACCCGAGGTCCAGGCCCTAAGATGCATGGCTTCCAAGATATTTGCACCACAACGAACTGCACCACGCCAGCCTGAGGCAAAAGGTGGGAATAGAGCACAGAAGGTCCCAGTAAGCAGCAGCACACCAACTCTTGCCTCCCTCCAATGTCTGCTGTGAGGTGTGTCAGCCAGCCACATGCGTCCATTCTCAGTGCAGTTTACTTCAGGGTGCAAAGCACATCAAGCGATAAGCAAATAGGAACAGCAAACTACAGGATCAGGGTTATAATGTCTGTCTACAGAACTCGTTCAGAGAATGGGTACTTATGCTAGTTTTAAATAAAATTAAAATTTCATGCACCAACTTTAAGACGTATCTGCTGTTGGGTCCCCTGCGTGCAGTTTTAAACATTTACGAAACATAGTGCATAATTAAAGAGTAAAACCAGGAAAATTCACAGGTCCCCAGTGTCGGGTCCATGTTTGGGTGAATGACCAAGCTGGTCTCTGTACATACCATGCCATTTACCAGTGTTCTGTCCCTGTGTAGCTTTTTGGCATCACGTCATGACATCCATTTCAGTGTTCTTTAGTGCTCAACATTCCTGAAAACCCTGGTGTCCCATTGGTGTCAGGGGCCCTACACCTAGTTGTTCGACACCCCCTCAACACGCACCAGGGGTGGTGTCTGGGGCTGGGTAGGCATTTGAGAATTACTGTGTGTCGATGAAGCTAATGTTCTCCTTGTGCAATATTGTACGGTGTGTTTCAAATTGGAATGGACGTCATCCTTGCTCATGTTGCCAACAGTAATCCTTGATCTGTTCCCCTTGCGCCTGAGGGTCCCCCTAGCATGCTTTGGACACCGCTAGATGGCCTGGCCTCCCCTTTGCAGCCCATGCATGTTGTGGGATGTTGCATTCTAGTGCATGTAGTTTAGTGTGTGAGGCCAGCCTTTTGGGGTTGCACAGATTGGCCATTTCCTGTTGCATCATGGTCCTTGTCCTACTCCTGTGTAGTCCAGCCTGTCATTTGTGGGGTGTGTAGGTGGGTACAGAATGTACAGGGCCATGTTATGGCATACATTCCAATGTGTGACCACCCACCCCCCATTGCATTTCACTCGTACAGCAAAGTCAGTATATTTAGACCCCCCCCCCCTAACATCGATGTCTGTTGGTCTCCGTGCCTCTCCATGTATCCTGGCAGCATGCTATTTCACAGGAGCCTGGCGTGGTGTGTGGATCCTGGAAATTGGGCACAGCATTGTGTGAGGGTGAGGGTGGGGTCACAGGTGTCCTGGATGTTGAGGGAGTGGTACTGCTTGCAGTTGCGGTATGCCTCCTCTGATGTCTGGGGTGTCACCAAATCAACATGAGTGCAATCATCCAGGGCACCAAGTACATAGGGCATGTGTGCCATGGCGTAGAATCTGACTTTGGTGGTGTTCACCTGTGCCGGTGTGGCAGAGTGTAATGAAATGTAGAACATAGCGCAGGAGTGCTGTCAGCACCTGTCCACTATCTATCTATCTATCTATCTATCTATCTATCTATCTATCTATCTAGCTATCTATCTATCTAGCTATCTACCGATTTATCTTGCCTTATACAGCACAGACTGTCACCCAAAAAGGCACAGTGGTGCTAAAAACAGATACCAGCAGAAAGATCAGGAGAAACTACTTAAAAAAATAGGTTTTCAAGCGAGCCTTAAAGAGATCGAAATCAGAAATTGCACAGAGAAAAGAAGGAAGCGAGTTTCATAGTTTGAGTCCGCCACTGAAAAAGCGCAACGTTCAAGTTACCATGAGCAAAATAGAAGAAGTGGAACAAAGTCCTTCATTCGGATAATAGGGTGTGATTTTGTTTTTCAGCCTTTCCCATAGTAATGTTGATGGATCATGCAAAGGCTTTGAACTGAATATGAGCTCCAACAGGCAACTGGTGGAGCCTGTGGCGCACTGGTGAAACAGATTCACCATAGAGCAGGCCTGTGGCTAGACAGACAGCCATGTTTTGTAGCACTTGCAGCCAATTGAGCAAATAAAGAGGTTGAACTAAGAAAATGGCGTTAGAATAATCCAGACTGCCAGTGATGGTTGCAGCGATTACTTGTTCCGCTTGTATCCAGTCAGATGTTACATTTATTTATTTATGTATTTATTTATTTATGCTATAGCGCCGAAAACCTGCAGGCACCAGGGCATACAAAGACTCAGCAGTACAAACAAATAGAACAGGAGAGAGTGAGATTTCTCATGGGATCAGTTGCAAAGCACCCTTTAGCTGAACAGCATAGTCTTCAGGGATTTGCGGAAAGAAAGCAGATTAGCCTCCTGTGTAGTTCCAAAGGCAGGGATCCATCTCTTTCCTTTTTATTCCCTCATGGTGGATAGGATATTCAATTTCTCGAGGGTCAAATCTGCATACCACTGGCCTTGCATTGACATGTACATGCAGGTCTTCATTTCAGTTATAGTGTACATTCCGTTGCATTTATTTGTTTATTCAAGACAGTACATGCAACTGCCCAAAGCTGTATGCCATACTACTCACCAAACCTTCCACTAGGTTGTCCAAAGGTAATCCTGATGTTAGATTTAGACTTCCAGTGTATTAAGGAACCTTCTACCAAGTTCTCATCAGATATTTCTTGTCTCTATGCTTGCTGCTCTCCCTGAGACAGTTTTCGTTACATGAGTAATGCTGGGTTGCTCAACAGCTCCTACATTTTGCACTAAATTATTTCTCATAAGGTTTCCACTTGAAAATACATTTCTTCCTTCTCCCTGGTCAGGTTCCTGAGCAGCTATTTATTTATTGTATGTATTTGTTTTTTACACACAGAAAACCTGACAGGCATAAGGGTGCAAACAAAAACACACATGAAAAAACAAAGCCATGGGACAATTTAGGAGCAGGACAAGGTAGGGGATTACTCAATTATGGTTCCTGTATCATTTCCCACATCATCACAATTGTAGTTAGCCAATTCTGAAAAATGGTGTCATTTTGCTGGTGTGCAATTGCCCGATTGCTTGTTGGTGCTCTGAAAAACCCACCGGTCTTAAAGGGTGGATCCTGAGTGTCTGAACCAGAAGTCCCATGTGTGGATAGATTCATGTCCTACATCATTGTTGAAAAGCAATTTTCAAATGAACAGTGGGAAAAAACAAAGCCTAAAAGCATGGTGTATTGTTTTTTTTTTTAAAGAAGGCCTTCTTTGTTAAGGACGATTTGCAAAAATGCTCCAGCCAACAAAGGATTGTTCCTTTGGGCACAGTGTAGGTTGGGAAGAGTTTCTGTTTCCTCCTCCTTGACCATTCTGGGCTCGGATCTTGAGCAGTGTCAGGTGTCTTATCAGCCTCCCGAAAGCCTTTGGTACCTTGAGCTATTAAATCCTTCCGAGCCTCTTCTTTTACGCTAGGGAGCACTGCTCTCCCGAGCACCCCTTGTCCAATTTTATCCCCATGGTGGATTTGGAAGGGATCCTTTCCATGATGCTGTAACAACACTTTGATATCACGCTTGAAGTCTGGATCTGTGACTCTTGCTAGTACATCAATTCCGAATTTCTAGGCTAGTCCTGATTTGGGAGCTAATGTGATGTAGGTATTTGGGGGTGGAATCAGAATCAGATCAGTGGGTATTAGTCTTCTTTCACATGGGGGTATAATCTCTTCCCTACGGCTTCAAATATCAAACCCAATAGAGCCCTTTGTGGCTACCAAAGGTTCTGATGCTTTGGGACTAAAACTTTCAAACTTTAGGGTTCCCCAACTTGTATGGGTTCAGCCGCATCCCACCCTGACATCATTTGTGAAGGCATCATGAGTCAGACACAGACAACAGGTTCAAGTTCTTTATCAAGTTGTATTAACTTAAAAAGGCAGAGTGGATTCATTCCTAACTTGCCCGATTCAAAGGTGGGATTTCTCTACCTAACGAAAACTAAGGACAGTCTGTGACAGGAAGTCCAAAGTATAACATCGGCCTGTGTCCAAAAACTATACTTGCCCTCACAACTAACTGTATACAATGTGTAGGGATGTCAGCATCAAAATGAATAGTGTCCAAAGTAAATTTCGGAGGTTCTTCTAGCTCTTTAGTTTGTAATCAGCTCCCCTTCCACAAGTTCAAAGTATTTCATCAAACAAAAGGAGTTCCTTCCAAGAGTTCAAATTCTCCATCTTTCAAAACAACACTGGACTTCAAAATCACAAAAAGGTATTTGCACAACACAAGCTTCTTTATAGGTGTTTTCAGTGACTTTTCTGTTCAGGTCCACCCAGTCTTGACAATGTTGTCGGACCAAACGGTCCACCCATTACAGTTCATGCAACCGGCATCCTTCCTTGATTGTGTTTCTTTCAACACCAGTCCACTGCTTCTCCTCAGCAATGAGGCTTGCCTCAGACACATGTGTCACACTCTCCTGACACTGTCTTGTGGCATGTCTGGCCACCATGAACTTGTTACACCTTCTTATGATCCTTGGTTTGTGCCAATGCTTGTTACCTTATTATATACAGTTGTATGCACTGCTAGATTTCTCATATCATGCATACAACTCCTTGTGCTCTCTTGGCTTTGCTAGCATTTGTTTATGTAAATGCAGTTCACTATTTCAGTACAGTTCAAAACATTCCTTTCAGTAGGATTTACACCCTTTATTTCACTTCTCTTAAGATGCAAGAGTGTGCCCAGCTTGCTATGCTTTCGTTTGATACATAAAATGTCTTTAGATATGCTTTCACTATTTTTATATCGTTCGGTATTCAAACTGGCTTGCTTTCATTTTGTTCGGTATTGAAAATGCCTTGCTTTCATTTTCATAAATGTCCATACTTTATTTCTGTCACTGTCTGCCAGCCCGGTGTTCCCCTGTTCTGGTTTCACTCACTGATCCATCTTACTGCTCCTTGCAAGGTCTTCCACACCAAGGGTTTATGTTTCTCTATGTGTTCGCTTGCGTTGTCTCCCAATGGGCTTCTTGTGGCTCGCACACACCCAGCAGAGCTTCCACAGCAAAGCAGGACTTAAGCAACTATTTCTTTTCCACGGGTCTTGAGCGCTCCTCCTGCCACACCGCGAGACCAGAGAGGTATTCCTGCCCCCAGCAGTTTGTGGGCGTTCTCCCACAGCTGACTCAATTCCTTTCGGGCTTCCAGCTCTTAAATATCCTACCTTCATTTCCATGCCAGAAAGTATTAGATTGCTTACCATCAAAGCAGCAGTCCTGTTTAGCTCTTGTTGTCCTCCTCCTCATCCCAGTACTTGGCTGGGGTTGATAATTGTTCGCTTTCACAAAATGAGGATGTGTAGCTCAGTCATCCTCTTCTTCGTCTCAGTACCATACTGGCACAATTTGGGAAATGCTTTAGTGGAGTCACAGGGCAAGGGCTGACAAAAGCCTATGTAGGCTTGAGGGATGGAGGATTCGTGGTGAAAGGGAAATGGGGGATACCATGTCTCTCCTAAGGATGTCCTCTCCCCACTCCCCGAGTCTCCTTCACCCAGGTGATCCTCCCTCGCATATCCACCCACAGGATCGGGATCCAAAATCAATGGCCTTTCCCTGGCCACTCCCGAAGAAGATTCCAGGGGAAAAGAAGTGAGGAAGCTGATTCCAGGGGAAAAGAAGTGAGGATGCCATCAGTTTCCTCACAACTGACAAACTTATAATGAGCCCCAATGTATTGTTTAACATATCTGCCTCGGATAAATCTTTTAATATGAATGCTTAAGCATCCAAATTTAGAGACTCTCCTGACCTTATTCACACTCCCTCCTCCTACATTCTAAACTCCTCATACTCTACCATCGTCCTCTGCCTCTATCTCCCAATTTGTCACACTAATACTGAAGAAGTCCTATCTCTACTGCTAAGCCTTCTTGTGCCCCATCAGACCATCTTGCTCTTCAGCTAGTCAAGCATACTGCTCTTCTATTGGCCTCTCACATTGCTGAACTTTTCAATCTGTACTTCAACTATGCTTGCTTTCCCTCTATTTTCAAAACAACCATGGTCATCCCTCTCCTCAAAAATCGAGGGGCAGTGCCGAAACTACCTGCTACATTTTTCCTTTTGTCTCTCCTTCAGCACCACTCTAAAGTTCTCAAAAGAGTTGTGTTCAACTGTCTTATCAACTTCTTAGACATCCACAACCTTCAAGAACACCTACAAGCAGGTTTCCACTCCTGTCACTCCACAGTAACTGCTCTCATGAATGTCTCCAACTTCGCTGCCTCTGCCCAGCACTCCAACCTTTCTTCTATACTAATTTTTCTTGACCTGTCCGTTGCCTTTGACGAGGGGTGAGAAATGTGTACATAAGGTGTACGAAAATTCCATTTCACTCTCGGCACAATTGAGCTCAGTCCTAACTCATATCGAATTCAAGCAATTGGAACACAATTGGGGAGGCCCAACACCTTCCTCCATTTTATTTCCTCCAATCTTTCCAATTTCCCTCTAATCCAAAATTGTATCACATCTGTTCCGTAAAGCAATGTTGGCCCTGCTTTCCCATGATAGAAACGTATCATAGGTAGGACTGAACATTTCCCATATTTATGATCTATTCATTTGTTCCACCAATGATTCCGCCTTCTACTTTAAACATTCCATAAATTGAGTTTTACATCACTTACTAAAAATGGGAAACCCCAAATATATCAAACTATCTGTAAGTCTAAATGTCTCCTTATTTAAAAACCAAGTATAATTCATTGATCTAGACAAAGTAAAGGTTATCATTTTTGATTTATTAGTGTTTATACTTAAACAGTCTTTATCAGCATAAAGCTGAAGTCAAATATTTGCAAGCCCCTCTGATTACAATCAGGTAAAATAAAATCATCGACATAAGCCATCCAATAATTTACGAGTTGCTATTTTGGGAGATGCAAACACTAATGAGTTAATCTTCAACATCCAACATATGCAAGTAAAAAAGGCAGGGATTCAAAATGAATCCCTGCTGTAGATCAGAATCTGTAAAAAAAAAATGTAGTCAGGGTAAACTGATTATCCAATCTCACTTGTATATTAGAATCATTATGCAAAACACGAAGCAGCTTTAGTGGGCTTTAGTACTCCACTCTTTCTATATAAAGAGTCAAACAAAGCTGGTAAATCAATTGTGGAAAAATAAATGTTTGTACACTTTCTCCCAAGCCAAATCCTGTAAACATATTAATATGAATCCATTCATGGATGTACCTTTGAGTTTTCTTAAACCTACTTGAGTTTTGTTCAATCTACCAGACTACTTTGATCATATCTCAAGGTGATGCAGTAATACTGATGCAAATATTTTTTCATCAGCATCCATTATCATAATTGGCCAATAATTTTGCAGGGTCACCGCAATCACCTCTTTTATAAATTGGTGAAACATAATGTTTGCCAAGATTTGGGAAACATAGCAGTTGAAACCAATTGTGAGAAGAAAATTACAAAAATATGTGCCCATTGCTCAGGGGCTGCTTTAAACATTTGATTATTGAGTGCCTTATGACCTGCAGCTCTTGTACTACTGGCTTTTTGGACTAGTTTGAAAACCAAATCATAATTTATACTTAGAGACCATCTAATAAGATCTTTAAAAGGCAACTGTCTAACCAAGCTTTCCTTCTTATAAATGTTCTCAAAATGTAAAATTTACTTCACTTCTGATATAGGATATATCTGCATCTTAGCTTGACAAGTATTAAGCGAATTTATAATTTGCCCAAAATTGGAAGAATTTCTCTCACATAAAGTATGTAAAGTGTTCTCACCAGCATTTTGCAACATAATGCTCTGATGACTTTCCAACCAATGTTTAAATGTACACTTCTCAGCACTAATATGTATTTAATATTTTGGTCTGTAGCTCCAAATTACTCTTCTGGATCACCTTGAGTGCAAGTCTCAAACCTTTTTTTTTCGTTCATATACATGAGGATCATAGTAATGCGTGTGTTTGTTAACAATTCTCTTTTTTAAAAAAACAGACTTCGAAGGGACTGTTAAACAATCAAAGGACTCTCTAATGTCTGAATGAAATGTATCCTCATTAAAGGTCTGTCTTTTCCAATCGTAAGTGCTGGTGTTCCAACCTTGAGCTACTATTTCATTGAAACCATTTATCAGGTGATTTGTAAGTTTACCCATATTTCTAACAACTAGTTGCAAAGCCCATGTACAAAGCCCAAAGTGCATAAACAAAGAAATGTTCAGAGTGTTCATATATTATTTGATATATTTAGCTGTAATTTATGTTAAGCAAAAACAAATTGACACAGTAGGACCACTATAAATCCTAAGGCAACAGCTCCCTCTAGCGGTGACAACAGGCAAAGCTATGTGCGTTTGGGCAAAAGAAATTGGCACAGTAGGACCACTGGAAATCATAAGGCAATAGCTCCCTCTAGCGGTAACAACAGGCAAATTGAGCAGCCTCTACTGCGCATGACTGCATCGGACAACCATACATCTGGTCTTTTAGTATAGTAAGATTGGATCTTTATGATTACTCCGCCCAAATTACTGCGACCCAATAAATAGTCAACTTTTTCTTTTTCTTTTGACCCCCTTTTCACCCCATATATATGCGGGGAGAGACCCCCACATTCCCCTTACATGTATTAAATACTATACCCATCCCCCCACATAGATATAGGGTGTAAAGGGGGTCGACATTTTAAAAAAGGTCGACATTGTGGGGTCACAGTAATCAATGTTGTTTAAACAATTTCAAAACGCATACATTTGGAAAATAATACATTGTCCATAAATACATAATCCAAAATAGTTTTTGAATCAGCCATTTTCAATGTGCATTGATGGGGAATATCACCAGATACTTGCCCATTTAACATGGTCAAACCCAGTGATTCTAGTTTTGAGGACCGAAATTCCCCATTATACTGCTTAACAGTTGTTTCACTAAAGTATAATGAATGTTTACTCATGGTATCTGAAAACATAATAGGACATACAGAATAAAATCACTTGCTAAAATAATAGAGCTAGCCTGGTTATTATCCATCCAATCATGTACAGACTTCTCTGGGGAATTTAAAAACTCAATCAATGGTCTAAAACCTGAATGCCAGTAAATAAGAACTTTTACATGTTTACCTTGAGCCACGAACCCAACAGAAACTCCCAAGGCTCCTTTCATAATGGGCAATTCTCTGCCAACCTTTTCTACAAGATGGAATTTTATCGCTATCAACAGCCTCCTTTACTTTTCTCAGCCTCTTTATGATATGATATGGCATTTATAACGAACCTACACACAAGTGTTTCAAGGGGCGCGACAAGGCAAGGGAGGGGAACAGAGGGAAGATGAACAGTGATCCTACTAGGCTAGGTGTCACTCAGATTGCGCAAGTGTGTTGGAAGGGGGCAGGGACAGTGCAGTACATGGGAACGATGATAACAATAAGTAAATAAATAAACGGTCAGCATGTGGAAAGTGCATGTGTAAGTGCGGACATCAGGTGTCAAGGGCTGGCAGTGGACTGTAGGGATACAGAAACAGTCCCCAAGTGTGGGGGTTGCCAGGTGGGCAGTGCAGGTGTGTGACGCTGGTGGGGGGGACCTAGGCCCAAGATCAGAGATTGTCCAGGTAGCCAGTGCAGTTCCGGTTGCAACCAGGAGGTCAGCAGAGGAGAGGAGGAGAAAAGGCAGAAGCAAAGAAAAAGGTTTTGAGGTTCTTCCGGAACCAGAGATGGTTCTCCTCAAGTTTAAGAGAGGCTGGGAGGCTGTTCCAGAGGGAGGCACCAGCCGAAGAGAGAGATCTACCACCAACACGTTGCTTGGGAAAGCGACTGACCCTGAGGGAGTTGGAGGCAGATGAGCAAAGAGCTCGATAAGGAAGATATTTAGGAAGAGAGAGTTGAAGGTATTGAGACCCGAGGCCCCAGAAGGCCTTGTGAACAATGCAGAGGGTTTTGAACTTAATCCTCGTAGCCACTGGGACCCAGTGCAGATATTTCAGTCCTGGAGAGATACGATCCCTGGGCTTGAGGCCAAGGACAAGTCTTGCAGTCCTGTTCTGGATAAGTTGCAGAGGGTGGAGAGTAGAAGCAGGCTATAGAAAGAGGCTGTTACAATAGACCAGCCTAGAGAGAACCAGAGCTCTGGAGACAGTGAGCTTCTGGGGGATGGAGAGGAGTAGGAAGAATACCTCTGAGGAGTTGCAGCTGGTAGTGTGACTTCTTAGAGACGTCAGAGATATAAGTAGAGAAGGAGAGTGTGGAGTCGAAGATGACCCCGAGGTTTTAGCCTCGCAGGTGGGAGCAGGAAGAGGGCCAAGAGAGGTCGGCCAGAGAGCTACAGGGAAGGAGGGAGCGGGTGTGTCAATGATGAGAATCTCAGTCTTACTGGCATTAAGGCAGATGTCATTGGTGGCACACCACTCCTGGATAGCAGACAGAGTGTCAGAGATGAGCGAAGGAGAGGAGGAGGCCGAGGGTAGCCTGAAAATGATCTGGGTGTCATCCTCATAGCACTGAAAGATGGGGCATAGAGCAGCAATGCGGTGGGAGGACACCACAGGTAGAAAAAAAGATAGCAGAGAGGAAGGACCCAAGTTGGATCTGGGAGGGTCGGTGGGAGAGAAAAGAAGTCAGCCACGCCAGAGCCTGACCAGTGATACACAGGTTATCATGGAGACGATTGAGCAGGATGGCATGGTTGACAGTGTCAAAGGCAGAAGAGAGATCAAGAAGATGAGGACTTAAGGAGTGTTAGAGTCAAGGTTGGAGAGCAGATCTTCACAGATATTCAGGAGAGCAGTTTCCGTGCTTCTGGCAGCTCTGAAGCCAGACTGATGGTCGTGAAGACAACCAACAGATTCAGTGTGGAGATTAAGCTGGGAAATGGCCAGTTTCTCCAGGAGCTTGCCCAGGAAGGGAGTGATGGAGATTGGGCGATAGTTAGCCGGGCAGGAGGGGTCGGCAGAGGGTTTCTTAAGAAGAGGGTGCACAAGGGAGTACTTCAAGGGGGGTGGGAAGATTCCAGTGGCGAAGGAATGATTGCAGAAATCTGCCAGGGCAGGAGCCAGGGAGTCAATGTGTTCCTTGATAGTTTTGGAGGAGCAGGGGTGAACCTGTTTCGAAGAGACTTTCATAGATCGGACTTGTCTAGAAACCTCATCAGCAGAGAACAGGGAAAAAGCAGAGAAGGAGGGAGGATATGTGGCTGCAGAAGGGTCAGAGGAAGAACAGGGAGTAGGGGGAGGGAGGGGATAGGAGGAGAGTGAGGACAGGATGTCCTGAGTATTAGAGATGAAGTGAGAAGCCAGTGCCGTGCAGAGGGCATGGGAAGGGACAGGAGCGGTAGAGACTGTGGCAGGATTGGCCAGTTCCTTGCAGATTTTGAAGAGTTCAGCAGAGTTGTTAGATGCCACAGAGACACGGGCTTGGATATGAACTCTCTTCTTGGTTAGGACAGAGAGCCGGTATTGCCTCTGGGGCAGGCGACAGGCCAGTTTGTCAGAGGATGTACATGAAGAACACCATTTCCTCTTGACCGCCCTGCACTTGTGTTTTAGGGTGTGTAAGCGATATTCAATCAACACTACAGCTAAGTCAATGCCTAGTCTGGGATGCTGAGGAAAACCCTTATTGATGTATTTTTATATCCAGTCCAGTACTCTGGATGACAACCCTTGTATAACACCCCCCTCTTAGAATCCCCCTGACCCCACTGAGCCAAGAAGTAGAATTGTTTTGCGAAATTAAAAGGTTTATTTGAAAATGTAAACAATATATATATATATATATATATATATATATATATATATATATATATATATATATATATATATCACACTTCTATAAATAAATTGATAATGGATATTACACTTGTGAATATGAGCAGTAGTCAGCAAGAGGTAACTTATGAATAGGAACAGAAGAATAAGGTGGGAAAGAATGCTTTATATGGTTCAAGGAAACGCAAGGTGGAATAAAATGCAGTACAGAAATAACTTGTTATGATTTTAGCAAAAGGTAATATGATCACTTTTTCTTGTGACAATTCACTCCCCCCCTATGCAATACAAGAAATGGAAGGAGAGCACACAGTCTTCAAGAATCCCAACAAATCACACTTTATAATGCAATACACAGTTCCAGTTCCCCCAGCAAGCTTAGAGAAAACAGGGATGAGTTTTAAACACAGGCAAATTACTTTAATGTGGTTTGCAAAGAAGTGAAAAGGTGCTAAAATTGCTTTTAATTCCCTTTAGAGGTTCAGGGTAGGTGATGGCTACTTTATATTAGTTCAGGCTCACTTTAACAATACTCTATGAATGATTAGCAGATTGCAAACAAATTTTAGCAAAGAGAAGCAAAAAGCTGCTGATTTCTACAGATGAAGAAATCGGGCCAAATCGCAAATTGCGGTAAATTTTGCTAGTGTGTGTCTCGCGATTACGGAAAAAGTATAGGGAGTAGGAAGTCGGTTCTGGGTTCGTTGGAAAGCCTAGAATCACAGCTTTCCTACGTTCCACGTTTCTAGCCCAAACGGTTCCAGAGATACGGACGATTTAATATAGGTAGATTTTCGGATTTAAAGTAAACTCAAAATGACAGGTGACAGCTTGCAGCTGCAGAATTGACAGGTGACAGTTGTGCAGCTTTAAAAATGACAGATGACACGATTTCTAGGAGGCTGTTCTACTCAGGTTAAACTAGTTTGGATTAGATTATTTTACTAAGAGATTGGGTTCTGTACATGTCTGGCGGTACTCACAATATATTTTGGGCAGGAATGGGCCTCGCCACAGATCTGGTCAGGTTTTGGACTGGACTCCGGTTCTGGTTTCGGCACTTCACAGCGATCTGGGTCAGCTCTCTGGATACAGCGGGTCAATCAGGCACCGGTTCTGCTCACAACGGTCTGGTTTGTGGTTCTCTCGGGTTCCGGATACAGCACTGCTTTCTGGATACTGCTACAGGTTCTTGCAAAAATTCTTGCCAAAAATTCAAACAGCTCGCCCGGCTGTTGAATAGTTTGGTTGGTTTTGATGCCTGCTGAAGAGGATTCAGCTGGTGGATTCAGGCCTCTCTGCTACAAGTTCTGGAGTTAATATCTGCTACAGGTTCTGGAGATTGATGGATTTGAAGTCTGGAGCTCTGGACGTGAAGTCGTCGGTCAGCATGCTCCGCAGCAAATGGAATTGAATGTCTCTACCTGTCCCAGCAGTCTCTTTTTATGTGTTTTGAAAATGGGTGGTGCCTGGGCCTAGCTAAGCCTGCCCCTCTCTACTTGTCAGTGCCCAATTCTCCCCTCTCCCATGATTGGGGGAAGGAAATGGATTGTCATCATGATGAGGTCTGTTTATGGGTCAGAGGATCCTCCCCTGGTCAATTTGCACACAAATCTATTTCTGACCCAAATACATATTTATCTATGTACCATTTTTCTAATATTATAGGTCCAGTTAACATATTTTCTGTAGCACCAAACCATCCGATCCCTGTCTTTGTACGATGTTGTGTCCACTGATGACAGAATTCTCCCCTTTTCATCCAGATAACGACCTCTAAACCTTTCCAGATTTTACACAAGTGTGCACCAGGGAGATGGGTTTCAGATGATAAAGTGTCAGATTTTTAACATGCAGACATTTGGAGTAAGACCCTATTTTCCGCTAGCAACCCCCCAGAATACACCACAGGGTCCTAACGCCTCTTAAAACGTGCACAGAAAAATCACAAGAATAATGGTATTAATTATATAATTCTGACAAATCCATACTATGAATTATCCATCTTTTTTTTTAAATTATGCCCTGGTCAAAAAGGGGGTGGCTTCCCACATCACAGGGTGGAATAACTGGTTTATCCACTTCCCCCAAGCTCAGCTGCTAGCAGAGGCACTGCCCCTCCCAGTTCTCCCAAGAGGAAGCTATTTTACGACGCCCCCAATATAACATTTGCCTGAGTCAAGGAAGTTGCATTGTTCTGTCCCTTCCAGTTCCCAGGTGCTCCACCCCTAATCTAATCAGAGAGGTGTCAACTCCTTTTGGCAAGGGGCAGCAGGATGCAGCTAGGCCTGGGAAGAGTGGCTGAGCAAGTTTCAACTCCTGTTGGGGGTAGTTGTCAGGCAGAATCCAGTTTCATTAAGCCAGGTTTCAGCTAAATGTCACTTTTTGTTCCCAGTTTAAATCAAACTTACAATTTTTACATATACATTAAATAATTACTTCCTTCAAGTCATTTCAGAATATAGTTTTCTTTCCTTGGCCTGGTTTTGTTTCATTTGTTCAGTTTTACACAAAAGTCTGGTGGTTTTAAAACACCAGCTTTCTGATAGTGGTGAGTACCGGTATTGCAACCATTTTTGGGATTAAGAAAATGAATTCCCCACAGTTCTGAGTTGCTTTTTGGCAATCAGCATTGCCATTCCCAATGGTTTCAGGCTACTTTGTGTGTAGCCCAATGGTGGTTTTAGGCAGTGCCCTCCTGTGCTCACAACATAGGCAACAATGGGTGGCAGCCTATGCTTCATGTTTTCCCTGTGCACTCTCTGGGGAGTTCTGGCCATCATGATGTTTTCCATGCCAGTACTGCACAGTTTTATGGTAGGGCTTGGATGCATGGGTAAAAAAATCCCACAGGTGACGAGGTCTAAGTCGTACCAGGAGTTGCACTTGGCTTTGGGCTTCAGGCGGATTCTCATGACAGGGGGAAGGATATCAAGAGTATCGGATATAGCAGAGTGGAGCGTGGAGAGGGCTGTGTCAGGGTGAGAGTCAGCCAAAGGGAGAGGTGGGGGTGAGAAAGTGGCAGCGAAAGCCTCAGCTGACATACGCTTCATGGATCGGATGACCGAGAAGGTGGGTGGCAGTGATGGAAGTGGCTTGGCCTGAGGGGTAGGGAAAGTGAGGTGGGAGGAGAGGAGACAGTGATCACTCCAGGAGAGAGGAGTGGAGAGAGGAATATAGAGGGGAAGGTCTGAAGATATCAGAACATCCGGAGTGTGCCCTGCAGAGTTAGTCAGGTCAGAGGGGAGAATAGTGAGTGAGCTAGAGTCGCAGAGGCGCGAAAGAGTACAGAGGATGCGCAGGAGGCATCCAGGTGGATGTTGAAATCCCCAAGAAGGAGGAGTTGAGTGGTTGAGGCCAGGAGTGAGGAGGAAAGGTCCGCTCACTCAGAGAAGAAGGAGGAGATCTTACCAGGTGGCCGATAAATAGTAGCCACAGTATGGGAATGGCCAGTGGAGCGAGAGAGCCTGCAGACGAGGCATTCAAAAGTGGAGTAGGCCTGCGTAGGAGTGACAGAGGCAGGAATCCACTCGGGGAAGATCAAGGCTTCACCCCCACCAGAGCGGTTGGACCTGGGTGCAGAGAGGATCTTGTAGTCGTCAGGTAGGAGCGTGTCAAAGCTAGTGATAGAGCTGGCCGTGAACCATGTCTCAGTGAGACTGAGGACATCAAGGTCAAGTTCATCAAGAAGATGGTAGATATCAGAGTAGTGTTTGACAGCAGAGCAAGAGTTTAGACTGGCAATATGGAGAAGGTTGCCATCCTTGAAGGACTTCCGGGGAGGGGTACAGGTCAGAGGTACGCCCCTGGTAGGTGTAGAAGGAGCCTGAGAGGGGACAGAGAGGGAAGGAGAAGGCAATGTAACCCGAGGAGGAGGCAGAAGGGGAGGCGAGGTAGTCACGGAAAGGAAAGAGGGGACAGCAGGAGAAGAAAGGAAGTTGATGAGGCGTGGGAGGCGTCTATCAAAGAGGTGAAGGTTGGTCTGAGGGCCTTGGACCAAGACGGTCCCATTAGAGTAACCATTAATGATGAGTTTAGAGGAATGGAAGGAGGCCAGGAGGGCATCCCACCGGGTGCCACCATTAATCAGAGAGGAAGAGACAGGAGAGAGCACAGAGACCATATGAAGGGTCCATAGGTCTGGCGAACGAACGACAAAGAGGATGTTGGTGAGAGTTTCCTTGGAGAAGGCACTGGTGTAGGTGTCAGCTATAGGAAGGACTGGATTGGAGACCAGGATGTCCTTTTTAAACTTCTCCCTACCAGATTTAGTGAGGAAAGCAAGATAGTCAATAGAGAAGCAGTTGGAAAAGACAGGAGAGACAGGGAGCACCATAGAGTAGGTGGGAGAGGGGAGAGGTTGAAGGGAGAAGGGGAGACACTAGAAAGGACAACTAGAGCAGGCAGACAGGACAGCGAGAGGCAAGCAACTAGAGCAATGGGAAAAGATGACACTCAGGATTAAAGAGATCACAAAATGCACATTTAAGACAGGAGGGGAGACACACCTTAGTTTGAGAATCCTGAATACAGGGAGAAAGGACTATGTTTCACGATGCAGTTTGTATAGTACCCAGGCAGTCACAATTAGACACCACCTAAGTTTGAGAATCCTGAATACAGGGAGAAAGGACTATGTTTCACGATGCAGTTTGTATAGTACTCAGACAGTCACAATTAGACACCACCTAAGTTTGAGAATCCTGAATAGAGGGAGAAAGGCCTAGGTTTCACGATGCAATATTTTTATAGTACTCAGACAGTCACATTTAAACACCACCTTAGTTTGAGAATCCTGAATAGAGGGAGAAAGGCCTAGGTTTCACAATACAATTTTTTTACAGTACTCAGTCAGTCACATTTAAATACCACCTCAGTTTGAGAATCCTGAATAGAGGGAGAAAGGCCTAGGTTTCACGATGCAATTTTTATAGTACTCAGACAGTCACATTTAAACACCACCTAAGTTTGAGAATCCTGAATAGAGGGAGAAAGGCCTATGTTTCACAATGCAATTTTTATAGTACTCAGACAGTCACATTTAAAGACACAGTGGAAGAACCGCCTGCAGGTGGTAAGGGGGGCAGGCAGCGCACTCCGAAGGAAGGTGACTGGCAGCTGGCGTCCCCTGTGGACACCTGCAGACACTTACAGGGAGCCGCCAGTAGGAGCTGCCCTTTGCCTAGTGGCCCTTAGCCATGGGGCTGCCAGGCAGGGGGCTGCCCTGTGAGGGCCTTTAAGTGGGAAGGGAGAGCCAATCAGGGAAGTGGGTGGGCGATCAGGCAAGGAGGGAGGCGTGCGGAACAAACACGAGGAAGGACCAACGAGGGAGCAATGAGCAGGGGGCAGCAGGCACCAGAGACAATTTTAAAAACAAAAATGCAGGCCCAGGAGGGTCTTACCTACACGTTCAAACCAGTTGCAGCACCCGCTCACACCACGATGGAAATGGTGAGCGCGGTGCACAGGGATCAGGCACACCGGCACAGGGAAGTGGAGGCAGCCAATCAGGAAGGTGTGGGCGGGCAGGCAAGGAGGGAGGCGGGCGGAACAAACACGGGGAAGGAACAACGCAGGGAACAATGAGCAGGGGGGCAGGGGGCACCAGAGACAATTCTAAAAACAAAAATTCAGGCCCAGCAGGGTCTTACCTACAAGTTCAAACTAGCTGCAGCACCCGCTCACGCCACGATGGAAATACTGTCAATCCACGCAGAATCAGCTGATTTAATAGCCACATTTCCTGGAGTAATATAATGGTGTAGTTCATTAACATATCACCCAGCTTGACATTTGAAAATATATGGAAATTACCCCAGTAGTTTCACAAAATCATTTTTATGCCATCATTAAACATATGATTGATTAGCTGATTGCACTTCAGCCTTATTATTCAAAGATCTACTGATACATGACCAGTCTTCCACAACTTCTATATTTATTTTTTGTGTCTGCGCAAATGCATTTTTTCTGCCATCATCTGTATTTATTGAAATTAAGAAATCTTTAAAACATTGGCTTTGGGTGCTATTATCTTTAACCATGAAATGATCACTCCTAGATGGAGCAAAGGGAATAACAGCCTAACCCAGCCATCTTAATCAGGATGATTCTCTTAGGTTAGCATTGTATACAATATCTGACACAATATGCATAGTGACAAGATTGAGACTTGTATCATTTATCAATTCAACCCTTGCTATGTCTCTGGGGGTAATGAAGTTTTCAATTTCTGAGAATAGGACTACGATGTTTCTCCTATTCAAGGGGACTGGACACTTATCCCTTAGTATGTACTCCAACAACAACCTATTCGGACGACTTTGTGATGGTACCCCTTGTGTAGTATTGTACATACGAGTGTTACCCTGAATCAGAGGAACCTCTCCCCTCGGGCCCAGCACTTTCCCAGGATTCCCATGTAATATACTAAAAGGCTTACCTTTGCCCAGTTTTAATGATGGACCCTCCTCTCCATCCAAAAAAGATGCATTATGAAATCCAGACATCCAAATTATCTGCAGGAACTTTAGTATTGACACCCGATATAAACAAATTCTTATTTATACCATGACCTGTGTTCAAAATACTAGGGGGATTGTTATTCCCCTTATCACTCAAACCAATACCCACAATATATCATGATTGAGCCAAAAATAATTTCTGCTGTTCATACTGACTTTGTAAAATCAGCCCCATTCCAGATTGCAGTTTTCCCCCTAGTTCTTGTGTTAGGGACTTGATATCACTCTCCACGAGGTCACTCGGGACTTAGGGATCGGACCTCTCAGAAGTGGTCTTCTGTACTTTCCCCCCGTTATTTCTACCTTAATGTCAGCAGCTTTTGGAACATTCATATTACGCAGAAAGTTCCCAAAGAGCAATTGTTTATTCTCTTGGACTTCATGCTCTTAGTTTTTTGTAGCTGCTTCCCTGGCAATTTGTTTGTTGTAGAACTATCATTCATTGGTTCCGGATTTAGCTTCTAAGTGCTGGTAATGTCAATCGTGATTGGTCTTGTCGCAGGTTGAGACCCAGAAATATCAATAATAGAGACAACGGGGTGGATCTGACCGCCGATTATTGAGATTATGCTTTACGACAGAAAGGGCCACACTCAAATTTACATTATTGGTCTCCGACTGCCCACTTGAAATGATGACTTATTTATTATGTGGATTCAATTATTGATGAGCCACCCTTTCATGAGCTTCAGCTATTACAGACAATTGGCCATTGTTTGCATTCTCGGACACTGCCTTTCCTTTAGGATACTGAGTGATGGTAGATAACAACACAGTATCAACAGCTGGGTGCATGGACTTCAAAGTATCATAGATATCCCCATTGGGTATTTCCTTCACAGGTTTCACCTTGTGTGGAGATTCCAGAACACCCCCTTCCTTTATATTGGAGCCAAAATTCTCGGTGTTAGATATTTTCTCCAGACTTTTAACCACTTGTTCCAACAAGACAGGAGGCCTCATTATGAGGTAGGTGGTAAAAAACAGCAATTACCGGAATGCCGGTATGAAACTGTCCGTGCTCTATCCATGCCGCAAACAATGTACAATTACGAGTCTGCATGCACGCGCGTCCCTTCATGCCAGTAACGGATGTACCGGCTTGCCGGTAAAGTCCCCCAACCCCCTGATAGGGGCATCAAGGAATCCATTGAAACCTCCCCTGGTGCAGTTGGCACCCTAAATAACGGTACCAGCACTACTGGTACCGTCCCTACCGGTACCAGAAGTAACACCATAGCGCCAGAACAGGATATGCACCGACGGCCATGTTTAAAAACACAATCCATTGAAATCCTCCGCAGACAGGACCTTAGCAGCCAACTTCCCAATCCCTACTGGTGGACAATGTTGAAAGTCACCAAGAAAGGTGCGAAAACCGCGTTTCAACGATAATGAGCTGAATATGCTCGCTGATACGCTAGTGGAGCAGGGGGATGTAGTATTCAGTGTAGACCTGCGCCGTACAGCACAGCTACAGAAGAAGAGAATATGGGAGGTGACTGCCAGAAAGGTGAGTGCGGTTGGAACCACTGGGTTTCAAAAGATGTCAGTTTAAGGCAACCGTCCAATACGGAGGCAGGCGAGTGTGCACATGAAACGCGTACGCGAGTCACGTGACGCGCCAAGGAAAGGATGCCGCCCTCTTTTCTCCTACTTAACACACGGAGATCATAACTAAAGGGGATAGACGCGCTTACGCTGAGCGCCTTGCCTTGACCAAGAAGGTGACCGTGTTATGCACATTTCAAGTGAGTACATGTGAAGATTTTTGACTGAATGGATGTTTGAACCCTCTTCTTGCTTTTGGGATAGATTAGCTGTTGCATCTACCTTCTCCCCTTGTTTGCAGACTTTTTCAAAACAAAGCATGTCTGCACTTCTTTTTGGGACTCTGTGATTTTCTGCCCCATAAAACATCTCTGCCCTTAAATAATTGTCCACATGATTCATACTGTGGTTGCCTTAAACTGACATCTTTTGAAACCCAGTATTTTGAACATTATTATATTCCTGTAATTATTTACAGATGCATTACACGTGAACTTGACAGTAAAGTTGTGCACTAATTTGTGACACACCATTCTTTAGAAAAAGAGGGAGTGAACATCAAGGGTGAGTTGTGATCTCTCTGTTTTCAACACAATTTTAAGAGCTTTCTAAGAGCACTCTATACCAATGTTAGAATTACCGCACATGGTGTGTTGATTTTTGGATAACACTGTGGTTAACTAATACAGGTGGCATTTTTTTGACACTAGGGAGATGAGATTCTGACATCGAGATTGGGAAATGAGGTGGTGTCTTGCGATAGCCATGGGCTGTGTTTGTTCTGGATGGCACACTAGTGTTGTGCCGTCCTAAACCCAATATGTGGAATTCAGCAGCTACCTACTAACTGTGGTTCCAGATCTATGACACCTACGGCAGGGTGGTAATGTACTATGCCATCTACCATTTTTAACCTTTTCCTCATAAAACTGGTTGTTGAGTAATGAAATACACAAGCTTCTGAGGGATCTTAGACTGTCCTGATGAATGTGGCGTTACTAAATTTAGGCCACTGAAACCGGTCGACGGTGTTTGTTACATCTAAAAGGGCTCCAATCTGCCCCCACTTTAGTTTGAGCAAACCTTTTTACATTGTCCCACTTTCCATGAGTAAAAAGTTGATTCCACATGGGAAGTGGTGATTGTATTGTCTTTGTTTGTGTTTTTGGGAATGGGTATTTATCCTATTTCCCTAAATTGTGTCATTTTTAAACCTAAGTACCCCAGGAGCAGTGTGACAATCAATGGGCTATTAAAAAACCGTTTATCCCATTAGATGACACATGGTTTGTTTTGAAGAGAAAAAAATTGATTTTCTTTGGTTTCCTGAGCTTACTCTCTTTTCCATTCCCTTGTTTTTACTGGCAGTCTCTTCCGATTTAAGCTAATCTGGAAGAGAGTGGGTTGGGACTCTCAAGGTTGAACGTATTACACATCATAGAAGTGGTAATTTCATTCTTATTCTGTCACTATTAGACAGGCGTTGTAACAACTGTAACGCTCACCTGATTCCCACGGAGGCACAGGTCAGGCTTCGAGTGCTGATGCTTCTTCAATGGTGAAGCGCAGGACTCTGAAGATGGACAGGAAGGGTCCCTCTACTCTGGCTTCTCTAGCTCGCAGGAATATTCTCCTGTGCGTGAAAAGGGAGTATTACCTACTGACTGAGTTATGCTCAAGCCTCCCACTCTCTTCCAACCCTCCACGATACCCTTCCACGATTCCCCGTGAAGTCTCACCTTAGGGTCAGGAAGGATGAGCTCTCCATCCTGCTTCTGATGCAGGGGCGCGTTGAAACCCAGTTACTTCACTGGATTGAGGATTGATGGGAGTTCAGGTAAGCTTGACTATTCAGGTAAGGCGCTGTAAAAGTTCTGCTGCAAGTTCAAAAGTCCAAGCTTAATAATAATGTTAATTGTCTTGTTGCAGCAAGCGCTAATGCTTGTCTTTTTCCCCTTAGGGGCTGGGGTTCGGAATGCCGGAGATATGGCGCTGATCCGAAGTGAAACGTGCAGTTCCAGTAAATGACAGGTGAGTTCTGGATGAGCGCTCGGGTAATGTCTTTGCATTCTCTCATTCAATGTCTTTGTCTTTTTTCCCCATAGGGGCCGGGGTCCGGAAAATGCCTGGAAGCGGCAAGACCCGAAATGAAATGGGAATGACCCAACAGGTAAGTCTGAGAAGGAAACTGAGCTTTTCCTATTCCTTTCCTTCTCTCACCTCGTTCTTGTCTTTTTCTCTCTAGGCTCTGGGAAGTGGCTGTGGATCGGGATGATCGCTGCTGAAGATGGAGCGTCCAGGATAGGTGAGTGAAAAGCAGCACTGCAGCGATCGTAGCGAAATGCTTTTAAAAAATGATGTCTTCCTTTTCAGGATCGTGGGTGTGATGTCTCCGTGGTGCTGATTTATCAGGAAAGGTCTTTTGTCTCCCTTTGCAGGTGACCCAGGATACTGACAGGCGTGGCTGAGGTCCAGATGCAGGAGCTGACACGGTGAGCGTCCAGCTGCGAGGAGCAGAACAACGCAAAGCGTGAGTTGCTGATCGGATGTGGTTTAAATAGCTTTGGAAGAAGTTCCAAGTGTGTATCCTTCCACCGATCAGGTATGTATCCTTCCCTGACCACACCCGGGTGGAAAGTAGCCCCACAGGTAAAGTAGTTCCATTCAGGCCTCAAGAGGGCCTGGATGTAGCAGCATGGTCTGCATCAGGTAAGTGCACATTGAAACACTTGAACACATGTCTAGCTTTATGAGCCTGGCGCCTAAGGCGCCAGGACAGGGGTCCAACATGGGCCTGGCGCCTAAGGCACCAGGACTGCGTCCAAAGGGCCCCAGCTTGGGCCCGCTGGCACTCCCCTGGGGAAAATGATGCCTGCCTCTGGGGTTGCTGGGTCGGACCTGGCTCCTTGGAGGTAGGCATCATGACAGTACCCCCCCTCAAGGTCCCTCCCAAGGTTCTTTCCTCCGGGGGTTTTGGCTTGTTTGGAAATCTCCGGTGAAACCTTTGTACTAATCGAGGTGCGTGGACATGGTTACTAGGCTCCCACGATCTCTCCTGAGGTCCATATCCCTTCCAGTCAACAAGATAGAAGAGTTTCGACTTTACCACCTTGGAGTCTAAAATGTCTTTAACTTCGAATTCTAATTCCCCTTCAATTTGAACTGGATCTGGAGGCTTGGACAATCGGGTTCCTGGTTGTACTAGCTTCAAAAGTGATGCATGAAAAACTGGATGAATATGCATGTTGGACGGTAGATCCAGTTTAAAGGCCACTGGGTTGATTATAGCCTTGATGGGGTAAGGTCCTATGAATCTGGGATTGAAGGTTCACGGGCCCTTGAGGGGTAAATGTTTAGTTGCTAGCCATACCTGGTCTCCTACTTGGTAAGGAGGAGTTTTACTTCGGTGCAAATCAGCGTTTTCTTTATACTTTTTTTTGGCTTGCTGTAAATGACTTGCAGCTTCTTTGAAGGCTCGGGTTATTGTGGAATGCAGATGATTTACTGCGGGCATTTCCAGGGTCAGAGGTGGATCTAGGTCAGAGGTCCGAGGATGGTGACCATACAAAGTATAAAAAGGGGTTTGTCCGGTTCCAGAATGCACTGAGTTGTTGTATGCATATTCTGCGATCCAAAGAATGTCTTTCCAATTCAACTCAGATTGGTGTAACATGCACCGAAGATATTGCTCGAGAGTCTGATTGGTTCTCTCGGTTTGTCCGTCGGTCTGGGGGTGGTGGCTGGTGGATAACCGCACATCTATTTGTGCTAATCGGCAACACTTCTTCCAAAAATGGGAAATAAATTGACTTCCACGATCCGAGACTAATACGGAAGGGAAACCATGTATGCAAACTATATTCTCCAGGAATTCCTTGGCCAAGGTGGAAGCTGAAGGCAAACCTTTTAAAGGGATAAAGTGGGCCATTTTGGAGAATAGGTCCACAATTACAAGGATTGTGTTGTAACCAGCACAAGGAGGCAGGTCGGTTATAAAGTCCATTGACAGAGTGTGCCATGGTGCCGGTGGAATATCCAAGGGTTGAAGTAGGCTGGCTGGCCTTTTCTTTTGAGCTTTGTTTTGGGCGCAAATTCCGCAAGACAGAACAAAAGACTTTATGTCTTTTCTCCAAGAAGGCCACCAGCAGTGGCGTTTGAATTTTTTCCTCTGTTTTAGCGATATCAGGGTGTCCTTCCATTAAAGATTCATGATGATGGGCAATAACAAGTTCTTGCAATTCTTTACTTGGCAGAAACAACCGCTCCTGGAAGTAGGGTAAGTCATCCTTAACGGTGTAATGAGGACCCTTTTGACTCCATTCCAGTAAGGTTGAAGAGTCTAGAAGTTGTTTTACTTGCGTTTGGATGTCCTCAATAGTTTGCAATGATGTTAAGCCTAAGATTCTTTGCTCAGGTATGATGGGCACAGGTTCTAAGCTCGAATTAGGTTCTTCCATGCCAATCCGGGATAAGGCATCCACTTTTCCATTCTTGCAGCCAGGGCGATAGGTAATTACAAAATCAAATTCCGCAAAGAATAGAGCCCATCGGAGTTGTCGTGAAGATTGAGCTTTGGCCGTCTTTAAATACTGTAAGTTTCTGTAGTCCGTAATTACGGTGATGGTGTGTCTTGCCCCGAGAAGGTAGTGACGCCAAGCCTTGAAAGCAGATTTGATGGCCAGTAACTCTTTATCGGTATTTGCGTAGTTGATTTCAGGAGGAGAACATTTTCTGGACCAAAAGGCCACTGGGTGTAGTTGGTTAGTTTTTGGGTCTCTTTGCGACAGGACAGCTCCCATGGCCGAACTGGATGCGTTGGTTTCCACAATGTACGGGAGATCTGGGTGCGGGTGCTTCAATACAGGTGCAGAGGTGAATTTAGTTTTCAGGTCCTGAAAGGCTTGTTCGGCCTCAAGAGTCCATTCGAAGCGTTTGTTTTTCTTTAGGAGAGCTGTGATGGGTTGGACTGTTTGGGAAAATTCTGGGATGAATCTTCGATAGAAATTGGCAAAGCCAAGCATGCTCTGAACTTCCTTCACCGAGCTAGGAGATGGCCATTTGAGGATGGCGTCCACCTTTCGCGAGTCCATTCGGACTCCTTGAGGTGTCAGGATGAATCCGAGAAACTCAACTTCTGTGGTATGAAAAACGCATTTTTCGAGTTTTGCAAATAGTCTGTGCTGGCGCAATTTCTCAAAAACTGCCCTAACATGTTTTCTGTGATCAGATTGTGAAGAAGAGTACACCAGGATGTCGTCAATGTAAACAATGACACAGACATCGATAAGTTCCCGAAGAACATCAGTCATAAAGTACTGAAAGGCGGCAGGTGCATTGCACAAACCGAAGGGCATCACCTGATACTCGAAGAGCCCAAACTTGGTGCGGAATGCAGTCTTCCATTCGTCGCCTTCTTTTATACGCACCAGGTGATAAGCTCCTCGGAGATCTAACTTGGTGTACACACAAGCGTCTTTCACCTGGTCGATAAGCTCAGGGATCAAGGGCAGAGGATAACGATTCTTAATCGTTATTTGATTTAGGGCGCAATAGTCTATACACGTTCTAAGGTCGCCCTCTTTTTTCGGCATGAAGAACAGAGCTGAAGAGACAGGTGACTTGGACGGGCGAATAAAACCATTGGCTAGGTACTGATCTAAATACTGACGCAAATGCAGGTTCTCAGGTTCCATAAGAGCATAAATCCTACTACAAGGTAGTTGAGCATTGGGTACGAGATCGATTTGGCAATCATAAGACCGATGGGGAGGTAACGTGTTAGCCTGTTCTTTCTGAAAAACATCTTGGAATTCTTGATATTCTGACGGTAACTGTACAAGGGTGGAAGTTGCTGAGGCTAGACCCATAGCTGGATTTCTTGGATAACAAGTTGGTTCACAATCAGGAAAACTTATCTTCTTTGCTCGCCAGTCAATTCTGGGATTATGTGTTTCTAACCAAGGAATTCCAAGAATTACTTGAAATTGTGGGGCCTTGATCACATCAAACTCGATTGCTTCCCGATGTCCGTCCTGACCCACCAGTGTCACTTCAACAGTGGAATGCGTTATAGGCTCTGAGGCTATTTCGGTTCCATCTACTGTAGTAATGACATCTTGGGTTACTTTCGGGCGGAGAGAAAGCTTAATCCTGGAAGCCAATTCACGGTCTATGTAATTTCCAATAGCTCCACTGTCGATGTATGCTTTTATAGCATGCAACTGCTGAGGCTGTTTTGGGTCCACGAGCACCATTGGCATGACAAAATGCGAGGTCAAAGAGTTAGTTTTCAAGCTCGGCAAGCGGACCCCTACGCTTGTCGGGCTAGGCCGTTTCCCGAATCAGGTGTCAATAAATCGTTATCAGTAGCTCCAACCACCTTCTTAGGTGGTTTAACTGGACAATTTCGAAGAAAGTGACCGGAAGTCCCGCAATACAGACAAAGTTACATTTGCCGCCTTCTCTCTCGTTCTTTCTGCGTTAATGGTCCTTTAACACCACCGATTTGCATAGGTTCGGATACGTCGGTACTCTTGGAGTTAGCGTGGGTTTTGATCGGTATTCGGGTTTCGTACTTGAACCGATCTGCTTTTCTGTTTTCAAGTCTGTGATCAAGTTGAACCACCAAGTCTATGTAGTCTGCGCAGACCTGGGGTGGGTTTACTATCTGAGCTAGAACATACTTAAGCTCTCCGCGCAGGCCTCGATGAAACAATGTGATCCTTTTGTTTTCTGGCCATCCAGTTTCCACAACCAGTCTGTTAAAGGTGGCAATGTAGGGCAGAAGATCCTGATTACCTTGTCGTAAGGATAGCAGTTTGTTATCAAGGGCCTGTCCTTGAGAGTGTCGAGCGAACAATCTTTCCATGCTGGCCTGGAAGCCCTGAAAATTCCGGAGAATGGGATCTTCCTGATTTACCAATGGAATAGACCAATCAGCAGCACTGCGACTGAGGTAAGATAGTATAAAGGCCACCTTGGTCTGGTCGTTAGGGAAGGCTCCGGGTCTGCATAGAAAGTGTAAACGACATTGGTTCATAAAGACGGCATATTACTTGGGATCCCCCGCAAAACGTTCAGGCGGGGCCAAAGGCATGTGTCCAGGTAGATTGATTTGTACCGGGTTATTTAAACCCATTGATGTGGAAATGTCTCCGGAATTAGGTAAAGGAGGGTGCCCGGCCTGGGCCTGTAATAACCTTTTGGCTAGGTCGTCTGTTCTTTCCTTGGATAGGATCAGTTCTCTTTTGAGAGCGTTAGTCTCCTGGCGGGCTGAGTGCACCTCTGCCCGTAATTCCCCCAAAAGCTGGGCCAGCTGGTCAGTCTCGGAAGTCTCCATAGCGCCCGGGTGGGAAATTGTGGGTAGTCTTCGCGTTCTGTAACGCTCACCTGATTCCCATGGAGGCGCAGGTCAGGCTTCGAGTGCTGATGCTTCTTCAATGGTGAAGCGCAGGACTCTGAAGATGGACAGGAAGGGTCCCTCTACTCTGGCTTCTCTGGCTCGCAGGAATATTCCCCTGTGCGTGAAAAGGGAGTATTACCTACTGACTGAGTTATGCTCAAGCCTCCCACTCTCTTCCAACCCTCCACGATACCCTTCCACGATTCCCCGTGAAGTCTCACCTTAGGGTCAGGAAGGATGAGCTCTCCATCCTGCTTCTGATGCAGGGGCGCGTTGAAACCCAGTTACTTCACTGGATTGAGGATTGATGGGAGTTCAGGTAAGCTTGACTATTCAGGTAAGGCGCTGTAAAAGTTCTGCTGCAAGTTCAAAAGTCCAAGCTTAATAATAATGTTAATTGTCTTGTTGCAGCAAGCGCTAATGCTTGTCTTTTTCCCCTTAGGGGCTGGGGTTCGGAATGCCGGAGATATGGCGCTGATCCGAAGTGAAACGTGCAGTTCCAGTAAATGACAGGTGAGTTCTGGATGAGCGCTCGGGTAATGTCTTTGCATTCGCTCATTCAATGTCTTTGTCTTTTTTCCCCATAGGGGCCGGGGTCCGGAAAATGCCTGGAAGCGGCAAGACCCGAAATGAAATGGGAATGACCCAACAGGTAAGTCTTAGAAGGAAACTGAGCTTTTCCTATTCCTTTCCTTCTCTCACCTCGTTCTTGTCTTTTTCTCTCTAGGCTCTGGGAAGTGGCTGTGGATCCTGATGATCGCTGCTGTAGATTGAGGCGTCCAGGAATTGGTGAGTGAAAAGCAGCGCTGCAGCGATCGTAGCGAAATGCTTTTCAGGATCGTGGGTGTGATGTCTCCGCGGTGCTGATTTAGCAGGTAAGGTCTTTTGTCTCCCTTTGCAGGTGACCCAGGATACTGACAGGCGTGGCTGAGGTCCAGATGCAGGAGCTGACACGGTGAGCATCCAGCTGTGAGGAGCAGAACAACGCGAAGCGTGAGTTGCTGATCGGGTGTGGTTTAAATAGCTTTGGAAGAAGTTCCAAGTGTGTATCCTTCCATCGATCAGGTATGTATCCTTCCCTGACCACACCCGGGTGGAAAGTAGCCCCACAGGTAAAGTAGTTCCATTCAGGCCTCAAGAGGGCCTGGATGTAGCAGCATGGTCTGCATCAGGTAAGTGCACATTAAAACACTTGAACACATGCCTAGCTTTATGAGCCTGGCGCCTAAGGCACCAGGACAGGGGTCCAACATGGGCCTGGCTCCTAAGGCGCCAGGACTGCGTCCAAAGGGCCCCAGCTTGGGCCCGCTGGCACTCCCCTTGGGAAAATGATGCCTGCCTCTGGGGTTGCTGGGTCGGACCTGGCTCCTTGGAGGTAGGCATCATGACAGCAACCTAGCTAAGAGTGCACATTAGGCAGGGATAGTACACTTGTTTCGCTCTATCTTTCTGTCTTCAGCCACAACCTTGTTCTATTCTTTCTCTTCATGAATAGATTTGAGTCCACCCCACAGTAAAAAACCTTTTACGGGTTTGGTTTTAATAACTGGACCTAGTCTTGGGTTCTCTGGTAGCTGCTAGTAGCTTTTACACAGTCAATTTATTGCATGACAGTGTACAGTGTATATTCTTCCCCAAACCCAGTGCCCATATTCCTCCAATCACAGTGCCCAGGCTCCCACATCCATAGCACCCTCTGCATCCCAGTGCATCAGAAACAATGGTCTATCACTGATTGGCGCACAGCACGTCCCTCATGTGCATCGCGGCCTGGACGATATGCAACCTCTTCTCCTTCCCCATCTTCTTCTTCACCTGGTGGTGGCTGGTCCATGTCAGGTGGCAGACGAACGTTCCGCCGGATGCACATGTTGTGCAGCATGGCACATACCATGATGATCTTGCCCACCTTCTCAGGACCGTAAATGAGTGCACCACCCGACCTGCTGAGGCAGCGAAACCGTGCCTTCAACAGGGCAAAGGTCTGATCTATGATCACACGAGTGCATGTATGGGCACGATTGAAGTCCTCTTCGTGCCTGTTCTGAGGATTCCTGACAGGGGTGAGGAGCGACAGTTTCAGGGGATAGCCAGCATCACCTGCACAGGAGCACAATAAGGTATGTGTAAGGGTATTTCTTCAATTCCATTGGTGCTCAGCCTGTACATCGTTCATGCTCATATGCAGTATATCGTTAATGGTAGCTATTGACTTCACATCTGCCAACTATCTGCCCTGTACACAACTTGGCAATCCAAGGGTGCTGGTCTTGGGTGACGTAAACGAATTAAGGGCTTTGACATTGGAATCACCAACCACCCAGATGGTGTGACAAGGTCCTTGATGTACTCACATGTGAGGGTTGTGTGGCAGGGGATGAGACCAAATGCATGTTGGGCAATGTTTGATGCATTAGGCTGATGCCTAACGTGATACAGCTTGTTTAGTCTATCATGCTTTTGGATAATTGTTGACGCCATGCACATGTCCACACCAGTCACAATGGCACAATGTCATTGTTGGTAGGGTCCCCCAGTGTAGGGATGTGTTCCTTGGATGATGCAGGGTGTCGACTTGCATGTCTGGTACTCATGTGCTGTGGGTGATTCCCGCACCAATCGCACCCATGTAGGTGTTGTTCAATACTGCCTGAGTCCAATTTGAGGCATCCTTGTCACATGTGTTTTCACATCTGTATTCATCTGCACTTGTTGCCATGGTGTGATGCAGTGTGCTATTATTGGGGAGGGGCAGTGACAGGGGATTTCCCTGAGTAGAAATTCATACTAAGCACTCATGGATTCATGACCTGCGAGGTGCTTTGATGCAGTCATGTGTATTCAGCTTTGTGACTGCATGATGGTGCTTGTGGTGCTGTGGGTACGGTCAGGTGATGTCCAGTGGACAAGTTCAGGGGTGTGCGCTGATTGTGAGTCTGACATTTACACATTGGTGTGCGGCCAGAGTATGTTGGCCTCCATTTTGTCATGCATCTTATTTGAATGATTATGGGCACAGTGTTTGCCAGCATGGACAGTGTCCAGGCACCCCATTGATGATGGTTCTATGTTATTTCGCCGAATGATTTTACATCGAAGGACTTTTCATCGCCACCCTTTCATTGCCAAAAACTCCTTTTTTAAAATTTATTTATGGGGGGCTTCGCCCCCCAAATCCCCCCTTACTTAAATAATCATACCCCAAACCGCACCAAACACCCACCCCCCCATAAAAAAGTTTTTAAAAAAGTTTTTGGCGATGAAAGGGTTGGCGATGAAAAGTCCCACGATGTAAAATCATTCGACGAAATGCATGTATACCATTGAGGACACTCCCATGGCCCAGAGGGCAGACAGGTTGCATATCTATGTAGCCCCCTCCAAAAAAAAAACACTGCCATGGCCCAGAGGGCAGACAGGTTGCATATGCATGTACCCCCTTAACCGCCAAAAAGTACACTCCCATGGCCCAGAGGAAGACAGGTTGCATATGCATGTACCCCCCCCCCAAAGAAAAAACACTCTCATGGCCCAGAGGGCAGACTCACCCAGCAGCCAGGCACGTCGTGCAGCATCTCGTTCAATATAGTGGGGTAGCGAGGAGTTCCGCAGCACCATTGCATCATGCGTGGATCCTGGGAATCTGGCACAGCAATGTGTTATCATCTTACTGGCATCACACACCATCTGAACATGGATGGAGTGGTATAGCTTCCGATTGTGGTACACCACCTCCACGGCATGCGGGACTAGCAACTCCATGTGGATGCAGTTGAGGGCACCAATGACATTGGGCATGCCTGCCAGTGCATGAAATGCTATTTTGGTGTCATTCACCTCCTGTTCTGTCCTTGGTAGGAATATGTGGGGCCTTGCATGCTTTATGAGTGCATCCAGCACTTGGTTTAGCACACCAGAGAAACATGGTTGTGAGATGCCATGCAGCTGCCCTACTGTGTGGTGGGCGGTGCCTGTGGCCAGGAAGTGGAGCACAGATGCCACCTTCAGCAGAGGGGGGAAGGCGGTGTGGATGTTGATCAGGCTAACCAAGTCTTCATGTATTTGATCCACTATGGTGGTGATGGTGTCCCTGTCCAGGCGGTACAGGGTGTGGATCTGTGCTGGGGTTCAGTTGAATGGACTGGCCCTGATGCGAGGGATTGGTGGCTGCCTGCAGGGTATCACTGCCTGCACTGGTGGAATTTGCTGGGGCGGTCTCACCCTCCTCCTCCTCCTCCGCCTCCTCTGTAATCCCTGGTATACTGCCTGCTCAAGGAGTAGCAGTGCAGGCATGTCCTGCAGATCCAGTATCGCAACTGCAAGTGGAATCATTTTGGTTTTGGAAGGAGTGTGGTGTGTGGGTGTGCTCCTTTTGTGCAGGGACAGGCTCCATTGCCTCCACCTGTGTTTATTGTGTGCAGCTGTGGCAGTTGGGAACACAGCAGTTTACTATGAACGGGTGATCCACGATGCCGGTATTGCTGGCATTATGGTGGCCCTTCTTACCGGCGTCTGGATGCGATTTGTGCATTTCAGTGCAACTCATAAAGTCCTCTTCCTAGCGGCATGCCGCTGTTACTGGCACGGGCGCTGCACGCCCGCACGCATGCCGGTATGGTGGTGCACGCCCACAGCGCGTCCCTGTAGATGCTGGTAGGGCCGGCATTGCAGGTCATGATGGACCGTCCAGTAAACGATCTAGTAATGCCTTACCGGAATAGTTATTACCAGACTGCCAACCTTGTAATGAGGCCCAGAGTGTTGCATGAATTTGCTCATAAGAGGCCACAAACTCTGTTAATATACAGTTGAGGGTAATTATAGCAGGTATAATGATCATTAGCCTGTGTTGCTCACAGCATAAATATTAAACTCTCTCTCTGTTGGGACCTAGGAGTTGACATAGAAGATTAGTCACTGTCCTCGCTCTGGTCACTGTTTACTTCTTTGAATATCGGTGGAATGTCAATATACCATTGTTGTCATGACCAGAAATCCGACTAGTGTATATATCCAGTCCTCCATATCTGAAATAGAATTTCTTTCTAATGAGGGCTTACTCGTTGTGCTCCCATTACAATCACCAGATACTGAGTCTTTTGTCAATGGCTCAAAGAACAAAGTGATCTTGACTGAGACCATACTTGTCCCGGGTTCTTTTGACAATGTACCAAGACCACTCATGGATGGAATGGCATCAGTAGTAGGAGAAGAAGGTAGGGGATGTGCCCTAGGCCTTTCCAATTGCTGTCCAGATGGGAAATCATAGTGGACTCCAGGCCTGCACGATATTTACTTCTCAATGCATACATTATGAGTGCTGTAAAATGCAGGCAAGCAACACAAGTCAAAACTACACCTAGCGTTATTTAGTAGCAAATCGTTTTAGCTGTTACTTTACTTAACTTGATAGCACATATAAAATGTATAGCTCCTATCACAGTCTTCTGCTCTCCAAACCCCAAACCATCGGGATGATGAGGATCGTGGAATACGAATCCAACTAGGCAAAATGATGACTCACAGCAGCAAATACAGTAGCCAATAGCACACAGTCCCAGCTATTCCAGAACCGTCAGTAACTGTTTTCACCGCCCGCACTTATTATTCGCAAACAATGTTCTTTCCAGCTGGGCTCCATGTAATCTTAACTCCTTGTGCAGTATGGCATCAGTCAGTGGCCTGCAGACTGCACTCGCCAGCACTCATCACTCACGCGCTCGAGGAGCTACCAGAGAGGCGCTGATGTGAAATAGGCTTAATTAGCCACTTTCTGACTTGGAACACGCGCTCTCAAGAAAAAACGATTCATTCCTTTCTGCAAGTAACTGCAGACTGCACTCGCCAGCACTCCACGCTCATGCAGCAGCACACCATTTGACTCTCCACCTAGGAGATGAAAATGTTACTGTAAGGCCCTCGTAAAATCAATTTGCTCTTTTCATTAACAACTAAAGGACGGTACAACAACGGAAATCAGCGCTGTGGGCTCATTTGAATGGCCTCTACTTGATCCTCTTCACCACACTCTTAGATCACCATTGCCTGGAACGCCCATCTTGGGCTCATTCATCACAGTGCCGGTGAGTGTTGCTTCCTGCCAACACCTTCGGTGCTGATTCGACTGGAATCAATACTTTTGGAACTGACACCTCAGGGGCTGCATCCATGTTGTCCATGCCCAATCCTTCAAACGATTCTAGAGCAGGATGCCTGGCAATTCCACCACTTCCTCTTAAGCTGTATGCAGACGTCCTGAGTCATAATCCACTTCTGCTGGAACTGTTTGAAATTTTGGGGATGCTCCTGAAATTGCAAACAAAGAGCCTGAAGGAAATTGTTTGAAATGCCCTTATTGTCCGTCCTATAGTTCGGACCTCCAGCATGCCGTTTTCTTTACCCATTCTGCGCCAGCATGCCTTTAACACATCACGGCGCCACTTACATGTATTTGTGTTCCGGAAACTAGACAGAGGGCACCCTCGTGGCTCTTGCGACTCACAGTGTCCCATGTAAGTATCACTTCTTGGAATGTATTGTCCAACTAGTGATTGAGACTCTACACACTGCCTCTTTCCTGTTTATACTTGACTCTCAGTTACTGCACTCACTGCCTAATTTCTAGACCACAATTGCATGCTTGAATGCCTGCACGTTTTACGTACATGCACCAATTATTCATACCTTCCACATAGGCACTCTATTTCAATTGACATTCTGGTCTCACCTAACACATTCAGCTTAGTGACAGAATTTTAATACACCCCGTAGGCTGTCGTGTTCTTTTGGTATACCGCCAGATATGCAACTAATTGAGCAACAGACTGCTCTAAACCCAACCTTTATTTCCACACTTCTTCCATAGGGGTCAGCCAGATATATTCAACTCCCTTGGTCCTGAAGAAGGCGGACATTTCTGCACACTGCCGAAACGCATGCTTGCTTGCACATTAACTTGAACACGCATGCTACGTGTGCTGACTTGGATCCACATCAGCGCCTTGCGTAGACCCCGGATCAACCCTACCCACTGACCCTGGATCGACCCTACCCAGTCCAGATTCCACACACACACACTAGTGATTCATGTTAAATGGACCAACGTCTTGTTGTTCTAATTGGACTCAATAGGACAGTGCATTGTGTGCCAGATGTAGCTGCATTAATAAAAAAATAAGACACCCCTTTTTTGCTGCTTAACAAAGTTGTGGTCAAAATATTGTGTTAATATCAAATGCTACAAATGTTTTATGTGCATTTTTCTTTCAATTCTTTCTTTCTTTTTTGTACATTAGTAGATGCTTTCTTTAATCAACAAGTCATTCACCCCTTTCTTCTTTCACTAATTCGTTTTGAAAGCTCTTTTTGAAATATATGTTTAAATAACATATGTGTATGAATTTTACACTACAATAACTAATTGTGAAACATATATAAGCACTATGACTTATTACATAGTGGTTCAGCTTTTACACAACAAAGACCTTACAAAAAGGAGATCATATATTGTGTAAATAGCAAACACAGAATGGTAAGTCTCCTAGAGGCATTTACTGCAACTCATATCACAGTTAAACCAAATGTTTCTTCCTGCCGGAAAACCCTCCTCTGTTCGATATTAAGATTATACCCCAGGCCCTGACAGAGTAGGGCCCAACCCTCTCATTTTTAAGGTCAACCCCTGGGCATGATTCTAAAGGTTTACGAGAGCCAGACAAAGGCAGCATCTATTTAAGGGGCATCACATTTGGGGTTATGTGGACCCGGTGCACCTCCAGACCGTGCAAAACAATTGTTTTAAATGATTAAAGGGACTTCCAAGGCCGCTCCTAACTTTGCAGTACACAATGAATTGGGAGTGGGTTTCCTCAGGTATGACTGGTGTCTTGCCCCGATTTTTCATGGGCTGCGTTTGTGGTCAAATGCTAATGTGGGTTTAACCCATTTCATTATTAAGGCTTTACTAGCCAGGGAAGGCTGGCATGCCATTTCCAGGCTCTCCTTTATAAGCAAATGTTCTTCACAGTTGAATGCACCAGCACCTTTTCCTCCACTCATGTTATTGTCTATTGCACATAAAAAGTTTTATAAGAGTTATTATCAACCGGCAAACTTCATGCAGCTTAATCTCACATTGAGGCATACACAATCTGATCACTGGCACATCACTCGAGCTTGATTTAATTGTCTACTGTTAAGAAATGATACTGTTAGCTAGAAATGCTTCCCAGATACTTCGAGTTCTCCATTGTATAGGGATGCTGTTGAAGATCTTTTGCATCTGGCAATGTTTTTTCCAACCTTGATCACATTAGAAAAGTAATTATTTTCATGTGCTTAGGCATTTTAACTTTAGACAATGTTGCCCTACCTTATTTTTCTTCTTTCAGCCAATTCTCCATACTGGCTTGGGCTTTACAGACCTTTTTGAAGAAAATTATGTATTTGAGAAAATCTGTGGTCCAAAATGTATTCTGAGTTGCTATGTTTAGATTAAGTAATTACATGGGTTTATCGTTGTATACAATCGATTTCATGAAGTATGAGTGTGTTTTAATATTGTTAAGTGTTTTAGAATGTATTGTTGATCTTTATTGTGTGTATTTTGTGCTTGTGTGATTGATTTTTTTAATCTGAATAAACATATTTTGATTTTATTTCATTTGAATGCTAAAGTGTTCTCACCCTTTGCCTACTCAAATGTGGGGGTCACATTTAACATGGCCATCAACATTGGGTGAACATTTTTACTAGACTCTTGGGTTATAAAAACAGTGCAAGGATTCCACACACAATTTGTATCCACCACTTTATCGATACGAACATCCCAGAAAGATTGAGTCTTCACCGTAGTCAATCATACTATTCTGCTGGCAATAATTTGGGCTGTTTCACAAATGGACCATAGATCATATATAAACAAAAAACTCTCCCGGAGACTTGCGCCAAATCAGGTAGTTCGTCAAATTGTTTATTAGGCACAATTAACAAACTGCCTTTCGTGATATCAAATTGTTAATTCATCACAATTGCCCAATTGCCCTTTGTGATGCCACGTGTTTTGGCTGATTTAGCCTTTTTCAAATCAGGGCAGGTACACTTTCGTCCATAATTCGTTTCCAAATATGATTCTGGTCTTTATTTCATGGGTTGGATCCTTGTGCAGTGTAATAACAGGAATGGTTCCACGTAGCTATTCTGCACCTTTACAAATGAATAGAATTACCTACTGCAGGATATTCTCCGACCTACATATATGATGGTCCATCTGGACCCGAAAGACACCTCTTTTTGGTACTCATATGTTCACCTCATAATCATTATCTCCAGATCTCTTGATGCAAGGATACTTTTTAGTTCACTTGGCTCCCCTTCAGTATATCATCTGCTCCATGGCATTTCTAGACAATTCTCAGATCAGTGATTGTGACTTTAGAGAGTCAGGGGACACGTCTCTTGATGTATTTGAACAATATCTCCTTGTGCGGACTGCAGCTCATTGCACTTGCACTAAGGCACAATATCCTAATAATGGCCTTGTAAAGGGAATTGTATTTTATTCTAAATATATGACACAAAAATGTGTCCTTAAAAACGGATGGGGCCTCATTACAAGTTTGGAGGTAGTCATACCCTTAATAAGGGAATGGCTGCCTGCATACCGGGTTCCAGTACCGGGTTCCTCCAATGAGGATTTACCGGACTATTCCAACCTAGGAGAACCCGGTAAGTCCTCATTGGAAAAACCCATCCTCATTCCCATTTGAGCCCCCATATGGCTCAATGGGAATGGGGAGGGAGCTAATAACGAGCCCATTAATAATGGGCCCGTTATTAGCTCCCTGGACCCTCGTGGGACACGCTAAGGATGCCTGGTTTTACTAGGCGTCCTTACCAGGTCCCGCAAAGGAAACCTCGTAATAGGGTGTCCCGTAATGAAGGGTGCCTGTCCCGTACCGGCACCCTTCATTACGGGAGCGCCTGCCTCGTAATGAGGCCATGGTGTTTTTAGGTATTTGCATCAATGCAGAAACTTCCTCACTCCAACTTCCATGATATAAAATAATTTCAATTAATAAATAATTGAAGCTACCTGGTATTTCCTTCCACTTTCCAGCCATGCTGAAAAGCCTTCTATCATCATCAATGCAAGTGATCTTTCCAGGCCCACTGTATTACGTAGGATGAGAGAGATGTAAAATCAGCCATCTACATCAAGACATGACTTATGTGCATTGGATCCCACTGACCCTAGAAGCTGTTGGAGATCATATGGTGGCTTATCACCATGGAGACATGTAACAGATTGGTTTCTCCCCTATCTACTATTGCAATCATACTTGAGTTTGATGAGTGGGAGGTCAGGCATGGAGCAAGCCTGACAATGTGTACAGTGTCTCTTTGACATTTCAGTTCTGATGTACATTGTTAAGACCGTTCAGGTTCCTTTGTAATGCAATGCTTTAAACAGCTCAGACTCCATTCTGCCATAATCTTCTGAATGAGCTCACATATCTTTGAGGGATGCCCAAAACACAATTCTAAAAATGAAGTCTTGTGGGCAAAATCACTAAACAAACTCAAAGCGTAGACCACAAACTATCATAGATAGTCTATTCTTAAATTTTACACAAGAAACTCCAAAGGGAAAAGACATCCAGATTGATTAAAGACATGACAAACATGTTCAATGAACTATGTTACCCATGGCATATCAGGCATCACACAGAGGGCCTCATTACAAGTCAGGCGGTAAGGGGTTAACGGCGCTGGGTAAAGGTGCTGGCGCCGTCAACCCCGTACCACCTGATTACGAGGTCCCCTCGCGGGACCCGGTCTGCACGTCTGGTTTCACCAGACGTGCAGAGCGGGTCCCGCGAGGGGAAGATGGAGCAAACAACAGGCCGTTCATAATCGGCCCGTTGTTTGCTCCCTCTCCCATTCCCATTCAGCCCTATGGAACACCATAGGGCACTCGGAACTCGGAATGGCCCAGTAATTCCTCATTCTGGGAACCCGGACCCAATTTTGGCAGTAGCCATGCCGCCAATAGCGGCATGGCTACCGCCAAAATCGTAATGAGGCCCAGAATCTTGTACAGATTCACCTAACACTGTAGAAGACTTGCTGCAGAAAACTCAGCGAGTCTAGTGACTGGTGCCTTCTATGCCCCCATGTCCTCCATGTGACTGGATCTTTTTGCATCTCATTTGAAAACGGAATGCCTTGTGGTTGTTAGGTTGGAGGACAGACCCAGAGGCTGGGGCATTTTATAATTTTTTTCAGAACTGTGGTTCAGGCTCGCTTCTCACTTTCCCTACCTATTTACATTTTTCCGAGAGGGTTTTGCAGACTTGCAAACAAGGGCTTCCATTGCATTGGTGCCCCCCTTTTGGCCACCCCTACCCTGGAACTAGGTTGCTCTTTGAGTGAGATTTTGCTCCCATTAGTTCAGAAATTGCTTCCCAACCTAGAGGGTAAATATCACCCTTTGATTTTGACAAGCTCTCTTCAAATCATGGCACTGAATATTTCAGGCTTCTCTGTATGTCACTGAGTTTCAGTGGTGACTGAAAATGTCCTTGAGGAATGATGAACTTCACTTACCTTCACTGTAAATGTATATTTCCACTTGGAATAGCTTGGATCATGGAAGAGTTGTTATTGCTGGTGTTTGTCTCGATAACTTGCCTTGTCTCACGGGTACGGATAGCACTCCATCTCAATGGAACTTAGCCGTAGCCCTCCCTGGGCGCACCGCCCACACGCATACGTCTGCAACAATTCACTTCTCAACTTCATTACACATATCACCTCTGCCATTAGAATGCAGCTGAGTCCAACGAAAAATATTCGATCAGCTGAGCACATAATCAGTCTCCTTGATTTGCCTACTCTCCTTACAGCCTATCGGAGCACCCATCCACTAGCCAGATCTGTGTGGGTCGCTATCAGGGACTTAGCCGCCACCACTTGCCTTCGTGCTGGCTAAAATGAGCACACGCATTCTAAAATCCTCCTTTCAATTATCAGACCTCGGACTTCGGTCCTTCAAGGGCGCTCAAACAGTGTTTTAAGGCCATACTAATGGCTTTAGGTGCTATAGCAATGCCATATAACATAACATATAACAAAACATAACTTGCATCACTTCACTTCCTATGAGACTGAGGTGGTAACCTTCTTGGGAGAATTGACTTCAACACACTCTTTAGAAAAGTGAACATGAATAGAGCAACTAATTTATTTCAGTACGACAGGGTCAATGTGATAAATACGGGTGAAAAACCTTTCATGTGAAGATTATTAAGAGGAATGTGTTTAATTGTCCTCCCTGAGTCATGTATTCTGTCGTATTAAATGTTCATTTGGTTCTGTTTCTTTTGTGAATGGAATAAAAATTCCCTACATGCATTGCTTTCCCAAGTAATCACACTTCTATGCATTATTTCTTTTTAAATGCTTTCTGCCAGGAGGGCATTAGATGGAAAAGGCTACAGTTTTCTACTCACAGGGGTTTGATTTTCTCCACCTCAAAGAACTACAAAACCTTGTAGGTATTTACATTTTCCAGCTTTTACAAAGTTCCTAACCTAAGAGAAGTCTGCTCTCTCAATCAGATATGACCAGGTATCCGAGGAGCTCATCCTCACAGCTCTATGTTTCCTTTTGGAAACCTCACAAAACTGTGCCACCTTCATTACAAGGTTGGTGGCATCACACCAATAAATATGTCGGGATACCACCAAAACCGTAATACTGTTACCGACATTTAGAATGCTGGCATTACTGGCATATTCCAAGTGCTAGCAACAATGGTAATTCCCCATTCCATGGATTCCCACAATGGGGGGAATTGCCAGTAATACTACCACCGGTAACACCAGTGCTGGTCATACCAACTTTTCTTTTTGGTGGTGGGGTGGAGGAATTACTGCCAGTGCGGAGCTACAGGTAAATCCAGGCAGCCCACAACTAAACTTGTAGTTTGGCGGTGCAGGAAAAGTGCCGGTAACAGAATTAATGAGGCTTCCCATTCTGCAGACTGCTACCAATGAATCTGTGTTTAGTGCATTCCATTGTCACTCTGTTTCTCAAGGGACAGCTTTGGTTTTATCCAAGGTTTACAACATACATAAACGGAAGCTTCTGTGTCCTGTTATAACATTGAGATTTTGCTAGTTATATGATGAAAAGTGGGAAAGCTTTTTAAGGAAACTATGGGCCTCATTACAAATTGGGAGGTATCCGGGTGGTGAATCCACCGGAGTACCTCCCAATTTGTTATGAGGCCCATAGTTTCCTTTAAAACCCACCCAACAGAATAACCGTTACCACTACTTGGTCCGGCGGAACTATTGCCAGATTACAAGTGGCGATGGCGGAGTACATTGGGATAAATAGGGCAGTTTTGGCAGGATTAATGCTGGCAGAATTACCGCTGTGGTATGTCTGCTGATTTTGGTGATTTTCAGTGGAAAGAAGGAGGATTTATCTCCAGCATGATTGTGGAGTTAAATCTCCCACTCCCCCACTTCAGGGCCATACTCTGCACTGCCATATTTGTAATGAGCCAATATGTTTCTTACGCCTCAGGCTTAGGTGGCCCACGTGCTGATGGCTGGCAATGATGTCAATTTGATTGAAGGTGGAATTTTATTACACTTGAGGAAAAGGGACTACGTGGAACCAGGAAAAGAAAAAAAGGCTACACAGAATGAGAGATGTTTTAAAGAAATGGATAAAACAGGCTCACCCGCTCTAGTGACCCTGAAAAAGGAAATTACTGACTGAAATATTTATTTATGGAAGTAGTTTTGCTGTCGAAACTAAGTGGCTAGGTTGCATCACTTCCCTCCTTGACCTCGATAAAATCCCAACTTTGTGTCATATAATTAGCTAAATTGCAATTGTTCCGTGATTGTGAGGCACTGTTGGAGTAACTGCCCAGTGTGGACAAATCGTAAAGGGGATATTGGGCCTCATTCCGAGATTGGAGGTAGTCATGGCACTATTTGTGCCATTACTGCCTCCAATAACGGTACCGGCACAGGTCTTGTTCAATGGGGACTTACCGGTGTAGTCCGACCTTTGCAGGACCGGAAAGTCCCCATTGAAAAAACCATTCCCCATTCCCATTTGAGCCCCCATAGGAGTCAATGGGAATTGGGAAGTAGCTAATAACGGGCCAGGCGTTGAAGGAGGGACCCACTAAGGGAACTCGTAGTAGGGCGGTAAGGGATTACCGGCATCAGTCTCCTTAACGGTGCCCGGTATCCCTTACCGCCCTACTCGTAATGAGGCCGATTGTCACTCACCCTCTGCTCATTCTAAATTCACTTCTCTACATATAGTACAGGCAATCAGTCCACCCTCCACTTGTGACCTTTATGTTTTGCAATTTTGCATATGCTATTTTTAAATCAATCAATAGATCCAATTATTCACAGATCATTATTTCACTATTATATTACATACAAAGTCATACAAGGCAGGGTACATATATCCATAAGATGCATAAGTGCGAAACCATAAGCATAATTTTCATTATTCAATATTTAAATGTCAGGTGCACAGGCATTATAAAACTAAAGGTGTGCCAGTTTCCTCATTTTGACACAGACTTCTGCTGCTTTTACTGACCTCGTTCACTTGTGGAGTGGGTTGTTCTTCATGATCCCAGGCTTAATGCCCATCTCATTGACCTCTACATGTTGAATGCTGCACAAGTTGGCAGTGAGAATATTGTTCATCGGCTATTTGTAATGTACTCAGCAGTGGTTTTCAATGTTCGAATATGACACAGGATATGATGCATGTTTATGTGTCCATTGGCTAGCATATTTGGGTGAGCTCGGAACGTAAAAGAGAAGAATCATTTTGTGGTACTGTATTAAGGATGTGTGAGCTCCATTCACACATGTATATGCAGCCTGTGTGGCAATACTGCTTAACGCAATTTGAGAAAATGGGTGTAATATGTGGCTATTTAGTTTTAAAGAGGTCGTTTGTACAGGTCCAATGTATGTTCAATATGTGAGAATTGCACTACCTATCCTCATATTCAGATGCACATTGTGGTATGGGGAGCCTGTTTAGAAGGCATGTCAATTATAGTTGTGAGAACACACCTGATTCACAGAGTAGTGTGCTCCTTAATGTACCACTGATATGACCTTGCACAAGCCAACCAGAGCATACACATAATGAAGCAGGCCACAGTTTGTATTAAAGGGAAAGTGCGCTCAAAAATGTTATTGTCTTAAAAGATGGGCAATAATAAAAAAAGAAAATATTGAACAGCTTTTTAAAGAAAGTTCATATGTAAAATATTGCACAAATAATGTTCAGATCTCTTTAATTTCAAGCACTAGCAGGCATCCATTTTGTGAAATGGATGAGCCTCCTGTGCTTGTGTCCGGGCTGTCACAACGTGTGGTGAGGCCCGGGGCAAAACGTTTGGTGAAGCCCCCTTATAATTTTTTGCACGGGGCAAGCGTTGCCGCCACAAACAGGAGACACAAGAAATCTCCCATTGAGTTTGTGTGGAGAAACCCAAACATGGTTTATTATTATGAAAGCAAATCAACTACAGCAAAGTTATGTTTCTGTACTGAAGACAAGTTCCCTCCAGAATAACAACTTTGCCATATGCATAAATATATATAGGATGGCATGACGGCGGGTGGTGCGTGACGCCAGCTTTAGGGAGGAGTGTCCTACCCCTTTGTGTGTATTAAAACACGCATCATACACAGTGACAGGTTGATGATGTTCAGTTACAGCTGATGAATTTTTGAACTGGAGAAGCTTAAATGTGTGCACCAATTATGTGGACTGACAGAGCACAGTGAGGGAGCCCAAACAAGGGGAGCTTGAGAAGGTTTCCTGCCCCCAAAATAGTTTTGAAGCAAATTAAAATGGTGCCTTTTACAGCACTTTGTTTATAAATTAGGGTGAAAAGACATAGAGTTTGCAATTGGTTTTGTATGGTAGCCCACGGACAAAACCAGTAGATGTAAATCACAAAACATGCACAGGAGCATTTTCCATTGCATTTAATGCTGCCTTTGCCCACGTCATATGCCAGTATGAAAACATGTCCATGCAGGCTGCATCAATATATTTTATTTATTTATTTATTTGGCATTTGTAAAGCGCGCCAAACCCAAAGGCATCTGGGCCAGCATTACCATATAAGGACTCACAGCCAGTAAAAGAAAAACATGCCACGGAACGTACATACAGACCAGCAGTGCGCCATAAGTGTTATTGCTGGCTAGACTGGCCAATATTCAATGTAGGCTAGTCTAGCCAAATGATAACACTTATGTTTTCTTTACCTAGGCCTGGCTGAAGAGGAGTTGGCGCCCATTTCAACATGACAGTTGGGGGCCCCCCATTGCTTAGACAGCCAGGAGTTAATAGCCACTGATTATCATAAGACGGCCAGCCAGTAGGAAGCTGAAACACTAAATGCCCACTGAAAGTCTTAAAATCCCCCTTTGTCAGGAGTTGGCTGATTGGGGGAAACAGTGTTAAAAGGCAATGTGGTTATAACAATTCTGTATACCCCAGGGAAGTGACCGCTGAAAGGGCTCCAGCAAACGCAGCTGTAAAACGAGCATTTAAAAGCAAAAATGTTAAGCCCCAGAACGAAAGGAATATAGAAAGGCATATATTGCCATGTTACAAAACTGCTAACTGGAAACAAGGGTGTATTTGCTGGGGTCCCCCAAAGCCAATTTCAAATGAAAGAGCTGAAAGGCCCAGGCGAGACAGCCAGCTAGCAGGGAGCTGAAACACTAAATGCCCACTGAAAATCTTTAAATCCTACTTTGTCAGCAAGTTGGTGATGAGGAGGAACTGGTGTCAAAAGGCAACAAGGTGATAACACTTCTACGTACCCCAGGGAAGTGAAAGCCAGAAGAGGTCCATCAATTGCAGCTTGATGGAGCACACCTAGATGTGCTGTTTGTTTCATTTCCACCATAGGAATGCCTAAAGGTGAGCCTTCTAGGCTCTGAGTGGTGGTTTTCAGCTGGCAGCGGAGCATCTGTGCACTTGGCGGATCCACACAATTGTACATATTATGAGAAAGTGAATCTAATGATCTTACAGTTGATAAACTGAAAGAGATGTTAAACGCGAGCAAAATCTAGTACATACCAACCCAATGTATTAGAAAAACAGAAGGCTGCATTGGCGTCATGCTCCTTGCCCCTTCAAATTACAGTAACCAAGGCCATTGGTCTTCCAACAGCCATGGAATGTCCAAAAAATGTACAGATAATAGTCACAGACAGCGCACAAGCACCTGTGTGGGCCGCAACTGTCATGATCCGTTGATCTAAGATGGTCACCGGCAGCTGCGTATGGTCCGTGGCCGCATAGTGAAGGAGAAGACACTTTCTCTGAGCGAATCATCGCCCAGAGCAGTGTCACGCTCACTAGCCTGCGGCACCTCCTTGTCGCCAGTGTTAGACTCGGGTCGCACCCCAGGGGCCCCACACGCACGCACACACACTGGGCCTCATTACAAATCTCCCGGTATGGACACAACGGTGGCGGTAAACCTGCCGCCACTGTTGTTTCCATGCCGGGCGATTACAACTCCTGCAGGCGGAGGCGTCAAACCCGCCAGGTCTGACCTGGCAGGTTTAAAACCGCCCTCCTGCAGGTGTACGTGGAAACACCAGCACCATCACGAGATGGTGCCGGTGTTTCCATGAGTTCTATGGGACTCAATGGGAATGTGGATTAACACCATTCCGCCTCTGGAATTCCCGGGACACCAGGGTTGTAATGCCCTGGTATTTTCGGGAGTCACAGAGGCGGAATGGTAATATGAGTCCGGCGGTAACCAGGCGGTTTTACCACCTCGGTTACCGCCGGACTCGTAACGAGGCCCACTCACTCAGAGAAGGCACCGGACGCGTGTTGCTGGTACAGAACACTTTAAACCTTCCTGTTCAAGAAAAATGTGGCCCACTTATGGAAGGTCTATGTATTTTGGGTATCCGTGCTTCTTTCTTGTGTTTCTCCAACATCTGCGCCTTTATACCATCAAGTCTGTCCGGAGCGCGATACAAATGTTCAAAATCAAATAAAGAAAATAAAACATATTATTATTGTGTACGTTGACACAAGTTCTGACTCAATTCCGCGGCTTCCACCTGTTTTTATTAAAACACAAAAGTGTTCCCATGCACATTTTCCACTTCTTCGTTTCCTGATGGTTAATGTTGGAATGTTTGTGCCTCTATTGGAAGAGGTTTCGTTAGTTTAAACTTAAGTTTCAAAAATGGCAACATGCATATCCACACACGAAAATGTTTTCAGATATGTCCCCATCAGTTATGCAAATTGCAATACTTAATGACTACTGCCAATTATACCTGCTAGACACAGCAGTGTTATTGTATTTCAGTCTATGCTCATTATTCATGTTGTCCCAACTGTATCGTGTACACTACAACTGTGCTGTTTTTCATCAGGCTTGCTATGATGGATTTGTTATTTGCGAATAAGTGTAAGCCCTCCTGGGAACTTGGTTGCTGAGGTGAAATTGAGAGCTTTTTCTAGTTCTTATAACTGACAGAGACGTTTCAACGTTTGGAAAACCGAGCTTCAGCACCGAATGTGAGACAATAGTACTGTGAGTCAAGCCAACAATCTGTTTTTTTAAACATTTTTTTTTATTTCAAATAGAATACAACAGATTGACACTGGCTCGGATGAAAGGCTTTTTTTTGTTTTATTTTTAGTCTTGGCTATCAGGTGGCATTGAATGTGCTACCTTTACATTGAAACTATTGTCATTAAAATAAGATCTTAAAATCTGATTAAATTAGTAGAATAATGGAATTAGAATAAGTCCGAAAATGAAATCAAGTACACAAAACTGGTTTCAGTTCTCATTTTCTGATGACGTCCGTATTTCCATATTTTTACATTCAATTTTATCCATTGGAACATGTATTTTAAAGATGTGTGAAAGGCTAAATACTGTGGTTGTTCCGTATGGTCTTAAAGACAAAGGGCCTCATCACAAGTCCGGGGGTAGCCGTGCCGGTAAAGCCGGCAGGCTGCCGTCGGACTTGCGCATGTTTCCGGCACCTGGCTTGAAGGTAACAGCAGAGGATTCTAACCCAGCTGGTCCAGAAAGTCAGGCGCCAGAAAAATGGTATTCCCCATTCCCATAGAGTCCCATAGGACTGACTTTTTTGTAAACACTTTGTGCACATGTTAAACAGACAAAACAAAACAAAGGAAATAGTACTGGAGACCTAAAAGCTAATGATAAAATAAGACACTAAAACAATAAAATTGATAACAAAAAAGATTTGGGTAAAATGTAACCCCAATGATGGAAATATCTGCAAAGGGAATTAATAGTAACTCGTGAAGAGCGAACATAAACATATTCAATAGCGAGACATTTTTATCATGTAAAGACATGAATACAAACCTTCAAACGAGAGTCATTTTAAACTAAAAAGTTTTGCCGTAACCAGAAAAACTGATTTTGTTGAGTTAATAAATGAACTCATTCAAAAGGGAAAGAAAAAAACATGTATCTCATGTAATAATTTCAATAGAAACATTCAGGTAAAGACATTTTCACCATGTGGCAAATGGTGCCATGGTGCAACAACCTATTTATGTTGCAATTGCTGAGTTTTCAAAGTCTATTCATTGGAGTTAAAGGGAGTCCTTATTCAGAAAGTGATTATGCCTTGAGAGGGTTCCATGTGTTAATATCCCCGCAAAAATATCACGATACAAAAATATTGCCATATTTTTGCAGCGATATTGAGCCATGGAGCCTGCGAGGTACAACCCTGCAGCCCCTGCATTATTTTTAAATGTGAGGGAGACACCCCCGCAACACCCGCTCCCACAAATTATCCCCCCCAAAAATATTTCCTATGGCGAGAAAAACGACCATATGTACGGCGATATTTTTGGTGGGGATAATATATAGGAATACCCTTGAGAGGTCCTTGAGCGGAAACAATTTGTGCCTTGATCAGAGACAAGTTATGCCGACATGACAGGGGGTAAGTTGATATGGCGAGGTGCATTCATAATGGAAAATAGGCCAATGAAGGCTATAATGTGTGCCCCCTTGTCAGGGATGCGTTTTGGCGGCGGAGTTGAAGAAATTAAAGATGGCCGCCTTCATCGGGGCAAAGATTGCAGACCCTGTAAGGCAAAAGAAACCTTAGTTCTGTGTGTGTCCTTTCTGGTACTCTGGGTAAATATTTAAATTGAGACAATCGATTTGGAAAATTTTGAGGTGGCAAAGGAAAAGTGCATGCAGTGGAAATAAACAGTTTACCACGGGAGCTTGGAAACCCCTTTCTCTCACTGGTGTATCCCACAACACTGCTGTTGCCGTGGCTGCCCTCCTCTAGTATGTGGACCATACAACTGGTATAGCGGTCAGCCCGACCGATGGTGAGACGCATGTGAAACGTTCGGGGCACACGGGCTCAAGAACAGGTGAGAATAGGAATTCTGAAGAGATGTGTAGTTATACGGCTCCAGTGGTAGGTTAAGTGTGCTGGTTTATAGTTGTATCACACGGGTAAGCTCAGATCGTGCTGAGGTACATCTGGCAAAAGAGAAAGAAGCAAAGAAAGAAAGTGTTGTTTATAGGCTACGATTCCGTCGAGGCCGCATGTGAAGCCAAACTCCACAGAGGTCATCGGTTACCTTACTGAGCGCTTCTGCCTATGGACACTGTCCTCCTAAATTGTGTGAAACAGCTGTCATGGTCGTGTCTGTGTGGAGCCGCCATATAGGTGAGACGTGCTCTACGCAAGAAGGGAGAAAAGGCTGCTCCTCCCGAAGTGAAAACAACAAAGTCATTGTCATGGAAATCAAAAGCTTTGTGGTGGGTGTGGCTAGTGAGTAGTCTATGCTTGGCCAAATCGGGCATAGGTTGTGTCACTGGGGCACCCAATCCAAACCCACCTCTGCTGTGTCATGTGGGAGGTGTGTGATAGGGCACCAATCAATGGATGAGGAGTGGTCGATGACAGGAAACACCGGAACCGGCACAATTCAACCGTCCTGTGTGTACAGATGCAATCTTGACAGACAGGACGAAAGTAACAAAAAAATACAAATTAAAAATATCTCCAATAATGGGGCGCCCGGACCCATATGCGGTCATGAGGTAGGCCAAATGAAATAGAGTACAGGGTTCTTGTCCCCACGGAGCAAGAAAGGGCCCCATTCCATGTGATTGTAAACATGCAACGCTGCAGCACATCACCGGCTAACCTCCCAGATTGAATTATTCATTTGCACAGGTAAACATTGCGGTGAGGCTGGTACATGATGGGGAACTCGGGAGGGGCAGTATGGAATTGATTGATATCCTCCACTGAGCGGTGATAACCCAGAATTGTCATCTGTGAAAGTCAATAGTGTATGACTCTGTGTGTTGTTGAGAAGCGTTGTCATGCGGTAGCAAGTGTTTGTTAGAACCAATAATTGCACAGTGGATATTGAAAGGCAGCAGGAAAGCTGTGAGATGCCAAGACAAATTCTGAGGACGGAATTTTTTTCTTTGAGTCCATGATCAAAGGTGTCCATCCTGTGTATCCATCTACATTCAAGGTCTAGTAGCCGGCCTTGTATGTTTTAACCAGTCCGACCTGTTCAAGGACTCACCATTTCAAATTTTTGGGGGTGTGATGATTCTCAATGTAGTGCTGCACAAGGGGAGAAGATATATTTTTGCATCGGATCCGTGACTGGTGTTTGGATATCAGGATACCGACGTTGTGCATGGTTTGACCCACATAGCCCAGACCGTAGGGATATTCCGCACAGTAAATAACTTGATTCGTTTTGCAGTTGGACAAATCTTTCAAAGTCCAAGTCATTTCACCCACTTTGAACTGTTGGATTTTACTAGTAAAAAGGCAGACCGAACATGAACCACAGGGATAGTGCCCTGTTGTAGTCCAGAGATTCCAAAGGCCTTTCCGTGGGATCTTTTTAGTGAATAATGAGTGGACCAGGAGTTCTTTAAGGTTGCGTGGCTCTTTAAATGCAAAGCGTGGTTCTTGTTGGTCAGGTATGTTAAGCCTGACTATCGGCCAATAGTTACAAATAATCTTTTTAATATCAAATATGTATTGGCAGTGGGTAACAACACATGTAATTCGGTTAATTTGATTGCAAAACTCCTTTCAGCAATTTAATGGAACAGACTTTACGTGCATTACCGTGGCTTTGTGGGGGTCTGTCACGACTTGGCGTGCAGTCAAGTGATGTGCGTGACACTCCACACAAGGTGTGGGACGGGCCTATGCCTTGAAATAAATTTGGGGCGGAACATGCATATTCCCCATTCCCCCAGCAAAATGAGGGAGAACAAGGATCAACGTGGGCGTGTTAAGGGACGGGCATAGAAACCACATGCCCATCCAAGCGTAATCATAAGCGAACACAAGGATTTCAATGCGCAACTTCACATTGTGAAAAGTCACACACAAACCTGGTGATCTCAATGCCACATGATAGCAGACACAATGTACAATGCGCAAAGGAAACATATAAAGCACACAATGCACACCATTCTAACGTCGGTCAACCAGGATGAATGTAGGTATCCTGGGAGCCATCGTACATGCACACAGAAGGAGGAGGAGTATGCTGAGGCCCCAGATTTTCACAACATGCACCATGCTGTTTGGAATGCTAGGTGGCCAGGTGTATGCAATGTACAGGTCCCCCATGTCATCCTAGAGCTGGTCAGGGGGTAGGAGGAACACCTTACATCACCCACCATCTGCTCCCATGCACTCACCCCGCTTGAGAAGGTGCTGACAGCCTTACATTTCATAGCCACAGGATCCTTCCAGTGCATGCACCACTGCCATTGTAGGGGGCATATCTCAGGCCATGCATTCCCAGTGTCTGCACCAGGTATTGGGCGGCATCACATCATGTGTGTTCATGAGTAGGCATATATACATGCCATGCACACTGCAGAAAAGGCTGAGAGTCTGCCAGGAATTCTATGCTGTAGCACTCTTCCCACGTGTACTCGGAGCCATTGATTGCATGCACGAATCGCTACATCCCCCCGATTGACAGAGCACATTTACCGCAACCAGAAGCATTATCATTCCAACAATGTGCAGGTCATCTGTGATGCAAAAGGAGTCCTCATAGAAGTCTATGTCAATTTCCCTACAAGCACACATGACAGTTACACCTACTGCCGTTCACCGCTATACCGGGCCCTAGCATCGAGAACCTTCGGGAACAGCTGGGTCCTCTGTAAGAATCACCTGTCATGCACATACATGCAGTCACATGACAAACATTACCCAGACCATGACAATCAATGCCAATAACAACCATATACACATTTGCAGAGGACAGTGCCTACCTGCCCTCACCACTCCTGCTCACACCATTTAGGAATCCTGCCACACCAGCCGAGGTATGGTACAATGCAGCACACAAAACCACTAGGGTCATAGTGGAGTGCACATTCGGGGTGCTCAAGTCACATTTCTGCTCCCTTGACCGCCCTGGTGGGGTATTGCTATATGCCCCACCAGTAGTATGCAAAATCATTGTGGCAGCTTGTGTCCTGCACAATATTGCAACACAGTATTGCATACAAGTAGAGATGCAGGGGGGACATCACCCCCAGCCACAGGCACCACCCATGCCCGTGGTCAGACAAAGGTCACAGGCAGGGAGAGGCTGCACGCAATCAGCTTGTGCAATCGGACTTCACATAAATACCAGCCCCTACAGAGCACACAGAGTTAAGCCACATCCCTGGTGCCATCCAATGATGAATTGGGGACAATCCACCGTGCCCATAACAATACCCTGAGAGTGTGTGTTTGGGGGAGGCATAATGTATGTGTCCATAGTCATAAAATCAATTGCACCAACCACTGACACAGCCATTACAAGTTGAAACAAGAGTATACATGCCTCACACAACAAAGCACACAACACAATCAACACAATTCCTTACCACTTACACATGCCCCACAGCTAATAATTTGAATGCAGACCCCCACCATCACACATGGAAACACAAGTAAGAAGGCACAGTGCAAAAAACAACCAGTAACAAACACATGTAAGCACTGCCCTGGTGACACTATGAGTGTTGCATAACAAAATACAGGTAGACTTGCCACCACATTCGTAGACACAAATCATGTACACAATACAATCTATATAATAAAGGGATCAGGGTGACTAAAAACACACACATTTATCAAGTTGCCCAGACCAAAAGAGGATATTGCTCTTGGTGAGATTGTAGCCAAATACCTGTGTTTTGCCCCAATGTTTATTAATGGATTAAAATGATTTTAACGATTGAATGTCTAGGGTAGGACACATGTTAATAACATAAACTTTGTAGATAATACATGAACTTTTTTGTCCCGTTCAATTAGCTGGATTGGAATACAGGAAAAACATGTATTGTCCCTAATATGAGGAAAGGGTGTGATGAACAAATGACATGTAGGTGAAGTACAGAACAAACAGTGCTCAATTGACAGTGTAAACAGTACACACTATATATATACAAATAGGTAGTCGACACTACTGTGTTTTGGCCAGTTAAGTGCTCTTTAGTAAGATTGACATGTGGTAGGCCTTCATCAGGACGGAAAAGTTGGTAGAATTCAGGGTGTCCAATGATTCTTTGCTGTATGCTTAACTTTACTACTGACTGGATCAGTTGCGATGCTCTTATGCTGAGTCTGGGAGAAGCTGGCCGTAGGTATTGTTTTAATACTTCACCCACGAGCCTTCATTGTCTGACTTGAAGGTGGAAGTTTCTTGATCCGGTAGTCTCAAAATTATATTACTGGGTTAAGAGGACCATATCTTCTGTGCGGATTGATTGATCACAGCGCCTTGAAATGGCTTGTGAAATAGTTGGTTCCCCATGGGCACAGCGTCGGGAACCAGCTACCAGAGAGCAGCAATACGGGGGCTGCACGGCCACTGATCTCCGATTAACATGATATCTAGTGAGTCACCATGTCACGCCTGTGCCCATACAGCTGGACCAGCTCGCCTCAAACCAATGCAACGAAAAACACCCCACACAGTGACACCATTACCACACATAACACCTCTACTGCCTGCTGCACTGAGTGCTATGCTTTGAAGGACCAGGATCCATGGACCCCTTGTTCTAGCAAGGGGTCATTGTGATAAATCAAATCAGGCCGTTGTCAAAATGACACTGAGAAAACTTCAGAACAGAGATCGTTGAGAGGTTGGAAACCCAGGATCCTCTTAGAAGCCCTCCCAATGCCACTATTTGGCATCCCATGATTAACGTGGCATCAGGACAGTTTAGGAAACACTGGCAGGGGAGCCGATAATGGAATATCCAAGATGATGGTAGGTGAAATCCTCAGCAGTTACATTAAAGATGGGATCTGGTAGAAGACTGGGCAAACAGGTAGCAGTCAAGGAGGAAGGCATGGCAAAGAAGCAACAGGCAGAAAAGAGACAAGCAGACAAGAGAAAGGAATGATAAACTGAGGTCAAGGATACTGGAACACAAAAGAGAGCAGGCAAAAAGCAAGAGGAAGGGAAGTTGGTATAGGTGGTACCAAGAGCATCCAGGACGTCCTATAGTTTCTTGATATATGGTTCATATAGGGTGGGTGACAGAAGCCATGGGGAACTGGGATGGGATCACCTGTAGAATTGTCAATGGAGATTCTTGAAGTACAGTCGCCGAGGAAAGATTAGACCCAGGCGACAGTATCTGTGGAGAATTGAAAGTGTGACCCAAGGTGTTGCAAAGTGTGTCATTGTCGACCAGATTGAACGCAGCTGGTCCAAGAGGAGGAGAATGTCTAGGTTTCCTGAGTCCCGAATGCTATCAAGCTGCATTTTAAGGTCCAGTAGACCAGATAGCCTAAAGGTAAGCATAAACCGATTGACTAATAATCAGAGTGAGAGCGCAAGACTAGGGGTTTATGTATGGAACACGCAGTCCTTACAGAATTTAATATGTATTTTTACAGATCTTTTTCAGATGGAAAACAAGATTAACTCTCTGGACGGTGTCTCTAATTATTAGGACCCCCTTTTTCCAAAGACCTCATCCACATACTGGAGCAGGTAATTTTTTCACTTGCATCTAGCTAAACAGTATTATACTGCGATTAGGTAATATAGCATTCATAGCTTACCCTATTTTTATGTTTTATCAACAATTCCTCCAACTACAAATTGAAAAAACCTTCACAAAAGGAAGATTGAGTTTTTAATTCATATAGTCAATGTGACAAATCTCCTGAAGAATGTTCCTTATCGAATCTGAGAACAGACAAATGTTGAGTCCAAACTTCTAGTATTTGTATAACTAGAATCCTATTAGAACAAAATTGAGATAGTTACGAGCGTAATGAAGATATGTTCTCTCATGTCGTTTCATAATTGACTGAGTTTATTGATCACTCAGACTCCTACTGCCAAGGATAAACTATCACGAGACTATCATTTTATAATAGTTTTTTAATACTGTATGCACTTTACTTTATATTTCAGCATAGCTTTTTTATCTATTAAGCTTTAATAAAATGTGATATTCAATCTTATACTCATTGTATTTTTTGGTCAAACTGTTGCTGAATCCAACTATCTTTCTTATATTTTGGACACGAGACATGCTATTAGATAACAGCAAGGAAGAATGGGAACAATGGGAAGAGCTAGGGAACAATGGGAGCAGTGTGTGGGATTTCATTGGGAAGGAGCAGCAGAGATTTATGGCAATCAATGTCAGTCTTTTCAGGCAAATGGACGAGACACATGCCATGGCAGGAGCAGTGGAAAGACCCAGAAATCTCAGAGGGGAGCTTTCAAGAGAGTCATTCTTGCCTGAGTTTGCTGGTAGGGAGCCACAAGGTGAGACACCAGTTAGTGTGGATCTCTTGACACAAGAGTATGAACCACATGGCATTGGGTGACACTTGGGAAGAGGAGCAGGAGGAGCCAGGAATAGCTGAGGGCAGCTTGTGTGAGAGTAATGCCCACATGATTTTGTTGGGAAAGAGCACCAGAGATTTGAGAAGGTGGCAAGTTACACACTTGAAACTCTGTGTCTGCATACAAATGACCAAATGGTGGGTAAGTCATACAATTCATGTATGCAGGAGGACATCCTATGTGTACTGTGGAGGCTAAAGATGCATGTGGTTGATTGAGGAAATCATCAATTCATCTTCCAACCCCCCTCACAAGTCACTCAGGGGTACATGCACCAGTACAAGAACGTGCACATGCATTGTACCTGGACTATGAACATCCACCAAGGCTGTTAGAGGAGGATTGCACTTGTATTTCCTCCCAGAAAATCAGGCACAGAAGGGGGAGCTGGGAAGCTCAAATCAAATTAATTTCAGGGAAGAATGACATATGCGGTATCTTGAACAGCAGGATGAGACTCAGAATCCCATGTTTCTATCTCTGCTGCATCAGGGCCAGCCAGAAACAAGCATCACTGTTGGAAAGTATCGATACAGCAGTGGAAGAGGAGAATGACACCACCATAGATGCAGAGCCTGTATTATAGGTTGGAACTTGCTCCCACCTGTGTACAGCCTATTTGTACAGATCAAAAAGCACATCATTTAATTATGTGGTATACAGAACTTCTCACACACACTTAGGAGACTCAATGGTATATGTAAATGGGCCTCTCTAAACAGCCCTCTTGAGCTCAACACAATATGGTACATCAACTTTGTTTAGATGGTCACTTGTCTTTTCATGCTTACACCAACTGGTTTATAGATCTGTGTTAAACTTATTCTCTCAATAACACTCACTTCCAATTCTCATTCCCAGTACAACAAAGGCAGTGTGTGAATCCTTACCATTAACACAAAAATATATATTTATTTATTCTACACGAAATGACACCAATTCATAGCAAAGGAGTGCACATTTCTGTTTTTTAAAAAAATATACAACACAGGCAATGTTGCCACATTAAGAAAATCGATCAGTTTGTAGAGTACTACTTGCTCATTTCTTCTCAGAATTAAATCATCAGTTCTTTTTTCTTCTGTTCATCCTCATGCTGAGGAGGATACAGAACAGTTCCTAAATTTCATTAATTTCACTGATACTATCTAACATCCAATTGTTTCAACAACTCACATATCCCGACATGATTCATTCCTCAATCAATCTTCTACACATTATATCTAGGAAATTAATCAGGAGTGTACAAAACTTGTACTGATCATACAAATTATTTTCTGCTTAAAAGTGTTCTTTTTCCAAAGCAGGTTGGGTAAGCGGTTGTACTCCTCACTCCCCCTTTGCTTTCTATGTCAGTTACAGTGTCTTCCTGAAAAGACAAGCATAGAGAAAAATTGGTTTACCATTAACCAATCTGGTTAGAGTTTAATTATAACAATTGTGTGTCTTAATCACAGAAAGGAGAAGTCTAAAACTTCTTTTCACATCCAATCTCGTCTCTCTCTCTCTGGAAATACTCCTGTGGGTTAGTCACAAATCAAAATGTCCCATCCAATGTCCACCATTAATTAGCCTTCAATCTCTAAAAATGTATTTCAAACATTGCCTATTGGCTGTTGTTTGTCCCAGGTACTATGCCTAGTACTACATGGAAAGTTATTTCATCCCCTCATTGTTATTAGTTCTCTCTCTTAATAATTCAATGGTCACATTTCCCACATTTCTTACTGATTCATGAAGGTGGCTTTCAGCGATATACAATTGGGACTCCCTTCAGAGAACCAGGACAAACAATAAATGGCAAATGCCACGGGGGGTACGTTCAATGATAGACCGATTTGGTAATTTACTCTTTTCTGGAGCCATTTTCCTGTTTTCTTATGCAAAGTACATTTCCGTGTCTGACTTTTATTTTCAAAGACTAACTTTCGTCAGTTTCAGTCCTTTACATGGCAATTCCAGTAGTTTCTCTTTCAGCATTCGCATGTATCCTAAGCGTGTGGTCTACAAGCCGTCCTGCTTTTACATACGGACAAATAAGGGGTAGACAGTACAACAAGAGGCAATCAGTGCCTTTCCCTTGCCGTGTCAACATGCATCACCAAACATTTGTGTTCTACCCTAACAGGTCCTCAGCAGCGCTTTCCTTGCTGCTGTTTATGGTCAGTCACTACCATTTATTCTTGTGATGCGTGGGGGTCCCTGTTCTGTTTTCCTTTTCAGGATTTCAGAATCGCTCTTCGATCTACGGACAAACAAATGCAAAGAAAGGGGGGGGGAACCTTAGTCTTCCCTTATACTCGGGTGCACTATCGCTAGCATTTCCACATTGCGCCCAATTATCAGCCAGTTTTGTACATACAGGCCTCTGTTTGCTCACCTTATTTTCGGCCTTTGTGTAGGCCAATCTGGGCGCCATTCATGGGTCCGTGTAGGCATCTACCATCCTATGCAGGTTCTCCTCCCAGGGTCAATTCCGTTAGCCAGCACTCTCTGAACACTACTGCGGGTTTCCACATTCCTGCAGTGTTTCTATTTGACCACTGTTTCACAGGGCAACGGGCTGGGCTTCGTCATCATGCCCTGGTCACGTAGTTCTTGAGTCCTTTACTCGAGTCAGTCTCTTACACTTCTTGTAACCATAGTAACGTGGTTGCCAGTGCTTTAAACCCAATCCTCTCCCATTGAACTAGCACTTCACGCTAGTGTGTGATCAGTGCATGTGTGTATATTCACCATAAATCACACATTCTCATTTCCGTGGGGGGCTCTTCTTGCGCATGATGCACGCAACTGTCTTATCCAGGGCCTTTTCCTTTTAAAAGGTCAAGGGGAGGATAGAGTTTTCTTTCTGAGAGTAATTTCTTTTTATCTAGATTTGCATCATTACTTGGTTTCATTTGGAACCCCACTGACCAAGTCAGTTATTCTGCTTTGTGTATTAGTTTAATGAAATGCCATACTAAGGGGGCAGCATCTGTTTTATTCTTGATGCAGCGTTTGTGTTCCGTGATGCATCTCTTAACTTTCCTTTCTGTTTTACCAATGTATATCTTCTTACAAAAACAACATGTCACATAGATCACTAGTCCTAAATTTCAATTTGTTAATGCTTCCTGTCTCCATTTGTTAGTAAGTCCTGGGTCTATTTCTTGCTTTTTTTTGTCTGCAGGCAACATGCACAATTCCCACATGGGTAGGGTCTTTGGGGGCCTTTAGACCCAAACTTTCTTTCAGGGTTGGTTGGTGTTTTGTCTGTCTTGTTATATCATTTTTCATGATTTGATCTTAAATTGTTTTGCTTTGTCTAAAGGCAATCAGATGCCTCTCTATCAGGCTCTTCCCTTTTTCCATTATTTTCCAATTGCTGGTTCCAATTTCTTTGATCCATTTTGACAGATTGCTATATGAGTTCACACATACTAGATTTTCTCTTTTCTCATCAGGAGCTCTTCTGTGGAGTTCTAGCAGGGCATCTCGGTTGTTGTTGTCGGCTCTTTTCAATGCCTTTCCTGTCAGGTTAGGCGGATAGCCTCTTGCATTTAAACTCTCTCTAAGATTCCTCTCTTCCTTTTCGTATTCTACTCTGTTGGTGTAATTCCTTTAAAGATGCAAAAATTGGCCCAATGCAAGTTGTCGCTTACGTGTCTAGAATGAAAACTTGCATGATGCAGGAGGGAATTTTGGTCAAGAGTTCCTCACTTACTGCATCAAATTTGATGGTAATGTCCAGGTAGCTGATCTCTGCTATAGTTATGCGTGAAATGTAGGTGACTATCAAGCAAAAACAACAGCGCTTCTTCTTCACTCCCTCTCCATAGGACAAACGCATCATCTATATATCTCCGCCACATCAGTAGATGTCTTCTGAATGGGTTGGTGTCCTTATAAATTATGTTTTCTTCAGATGCTTCCATATAGAGGTCTGCGATACTCAGAGCTAAGGTCTCCCCCATGGCTGTACCTGGGATCTGTTTGTAATACCACCCAAAAAAGTGGAAACAGTTTCCTGTTAAGGCCACTTCTGCGCACCACAGAATGAAAGACGATGGGATGTTTGAATCAATCATTTCTGACCGTAGGCGCTCCTGTAGCACCTCTAACAATGCTCTCTGTGGTATGTTGGTATACAGAGCGACAACATCCAAGCATATAAACATATCTTCATCTGGTTTTAATGGAATTCCTTCTACCTCCTTGATCATCTGGGGAGTATCTTTGATGAAAGAGGTCATTTTCTTAACCAGCCGCATCAGAGCCAGGCAGAAACAAGCATCACTGTTCGAAAGTAATGATACTGCAGCGGAAGAGTAGAATGACACCACCACAGATGGAAAGCATGTATTAATGGTTGAAGCCTGCTCCTACCTGTGTACAGCTTATTTTATACAGATCAAAAAGCACATCATTTAATTATGTGGTATACAGAACTTCACCAAGCTCTGCCATTAAAACAGTGTGCTGGTGGAGGGCAGGGAAAAACATGGGTACTTCATCCATGCAATCCCTAACACTGTTGTATGATAGAACATATTTATTGTGTTAAGAAGTTCAGATACATGATTCAGGGATGGTTCTCCATCCAGAATTATATATTTTTGTTTATATTTTTGGGTATGTATTTCATTTTATTGCTGGGCTTGTTATGGGAAACATACACATACACATGACACATGATGCCATCACACATTACACTGTGTTGTCACTACAGTAATCTGACTGGATTGCGCGTGGGTTTGATGTATTTTTTGGTTTTGCAGTTGTCTGCAGCAATTACATTGGACAACCACATGATTTTGGTAAGCATCTGTATTCTAACCTAGATTATGGTTCTATCAGTAGCCTATTATTTTGTCATTACAATGAGGCACAGGGTTTTGTTAGAATAACCCAAACAATTTGGTTGTGTCTTGTCTTTTATAGTGTTGTTTTTTACAACAATGATGCTGTAGTCCTGCACGTGTGATCATGATTAAAAGGCAACACTGTCCTTAGCTCCAATTAATTCCAGAGATCGCCCTGCCGAAGGACATCTGTCCGAAATACACTGGCCATGGCTACTGTTTCTGACACTTAAGGCATATTTTATGAAGGAACTCACTAAATAAAAGATGATCCACACAGAAGAAAAGATTAAAGAACGTTTGTGGGTCGAATGATAATATGTACTAACTATATGTAGTATTTACTACTCGGGTGGAACCAATGTTGGCAGTGTCTCAGAACATCGGATTCAATTTTAGCTGTGACATCATACCAGAAATCAACTACTATAACTTCAAGAATCAAATATGTTACTACAGCACAACCTGAGGACCTCAGTTGCCACCTGCTGGAATACTACTTTGCATATTTTAGACAGACTAGGTGAGCAATGCAATGCCATCACAGATTACTGCAAAACTCATAGCAGATCTCCAGATAGGGCCTTTCCAACACTGTGCCAGTGTTAGCTGCATTCTAATCTGTTATTTCCCTTATGGCATTTAGAGGAGGCCACCTAGAGGGTACACAGCACAACATATGCCTGTGTGAGGTTCTCCCTCTAGTCTACTTGCTTAAACTGAGTCTGACCAAGATAACAAGGGCCTGTGTGTTGTCAGATGATGCCTTATTTCAGTGTAAAGTGAACCATGGGTAGTTCACTTTCATTGAGTACCCACTTGATTTCATTGTGGAGCCAGGCTTCAAAGTAAAAGTGTCCACTTTTCAACAGCATGTATCTGGGGATATATGGCCTCATTACGGGTCCGGCAGTAACCCTGCCGGTGCTACCAGCGGGTTACTGGCGGACCCGTAAGAATGTACTGCGACCTGACTTCCCGGTGCCACTGGCTCATTACGAGTCCAGGTACGGGAAGTCAGGCAGTATATTTGTTAATCCCCATTCACATAGATTACAAAAGGACTCTATGGGAGTGGGGTCACGGAAGCACCGTCGCTGTTGCTAATGGTGCTGGTGCTCCCATGAAGGGTTTGCTTACTGTGACCGATGTGCCCGGCAGGGTCAGACCTCTCAGACACATAGTGGCTCTTGCAGGCAAACACATAGTTTGCCGTTCCAGAAACAATGGTACCATTGAATTTACCGGCTCCCTTGTTTCCGGACCGGCAACAATTTAATGAGGCCCATAGTCTAGCATCACAGCAAGAGACACTGTATAAATGTTCATGGATGTGCTGCTGCAGCATTTGCCATATCATTAATTGTCACTGGAGGCATCAGCAAGAACACCTAGCAGCTCAAATGTGGCCAATTAAACTGGTTCCTGAATGACTGTGGCATCAATGGCAGTACATCGCTAACACCTATTAAAAGTTTTATAAGCAACACTGTCACAACTTACTATGGGGAAGATAGTCTGTGAGGCACCCTGCTCACCAACTCAGGCATCTTGAATACAGACAATTCATCAAGAACAGACAGTAGATCATCAGCCACACAAATGCTTGATGCCTTTCGTACTGGTTGCTTCCCCTGTGGAAAGTGATGATAAGTTATTACACTATTGGTACATCAAGAGATCTGCCTCATAAGCAGCATGTGTGTTAGGTGCTATAGACTTGCCAAGCTTCCCTCTGCAAGTGTGAAGTATGATAATGTGTTTAGTGTAGCTAGGGCTATTGTCTCTACCCACAGGAGAAGCCTCAAAGTGCCACATGTTGAACTTAATTTTGGAAACATTTGTGATATCTAACCAAAGCCAACACAAAGGCATAGACGATGATGGTGATGAATGTTACCCAGTAAAAGTAGAGGGAGTTTATTTCATGGTGCATGTTTTTGGGAAACAGTAGTAGTGACTGTGTAGCCTTGGCGAGTTGCTGCCTTACACATTCCATTACATTGACTGTATTTCGCGTAATCTTGTCAATCTTGTGCATGTTCTACAGGGAATAGCAGAACCTTAAGGAGCTTCAATATTTTCAAAGGGTGCAGCTACCACTAAGATTCTTGGATAGTTTCACAGGGTGCAGCTACCCACTAAGTTTCTCATGCATTTTCTTAGGACACAGCTGCCAACTAAGGTCCTCTCGTATTTTGACTGTATGCATCTGACCCTTAAGGTTCTTAGCTCTTTCACAGGGTGCACCAACCAGTAAAGTTCTCATCATCACAGCTGTGGAGGACAGGGATGATGAGTGGTTGGTCACTAGCCTCTGTGGACATGTGTGCCTGACCCAGTGCAATGGTTTCTCATAGCTGTGTTTGATAGGGCATGTCCCCCTTTACACTTACCTTGTGCCCTCCTACAATCTAAAGACATCAGCAAACAAGGCACACACTAGGAGAAATATGCATCCCTGGTTACATGACAGTCACAACACCTGCATACATACCCAACCGACACATCCACAAAACGTAATGACACACACATTCCAATCAGAGTCAAACACCTCCGCCTACACAATAAACAATAAATACATACCATCACACAAGTGGCCCGAATTGCTGCAAAGGTGGTGGTATCCAGAAAGATGGAAGCTGCTAAGGAGGTCCAGGGCAAAATGAGTTTTACTGAAGGTGAGATGAACCTGATGGTGGAATTCATCGACACCCACTGGACCCGCATGCTCTGGATGCCTGGATATCACACCACGTAGAGCCAGTAACATTTACACTGGCTCACGGATCAAGTCAACACCCTGGGCATCGAGCAACGGACCTGGGTGAAATAGAAAACAATGGTTGGATGAGAAGCAGTTGGTCAAACAGATATACACCCAGTTCAAGGTGGCCTAAGGTTCTGGAGGAGAAGCACCAGGCCCCGGGTCTGCGACTGATGCCCAGGGAAGAGAAGCCCCTGATCCTGATCACAGAGAAGGTGTGCACTGGCCTACGAGGCACACTAACAGGCACTGGCTTCTGTGGTAAGCACATTACCTTTCTTCACCCACTTACATTCGCGGCTCAGACACCCACGCATCACCTGAACAATCAATACAACTAGCTCAAAGGGAACACAACATGGACAAACACAGACCTTGTCTCATACCCTTTGCTAGTACACCACATGGAATATGGCGCACAAGCCAGAGTGCACCTGCCACATATGGACCTGGACCCACAGAACACAAATGTCAGCAAACCACACGGTGAGACAACACACCCCTGACACATGCATCACCGAATGCACAGAAAAGATAATCACACACCTCAGTAACAATGAAGCCTCACCTACAAATAAACTGAGCATTCTACCACGACATACGCGTCACCTGTGCACTTCCAACAAGCAACTTATTCCACTCCACCTCTACATGAGCACCAACACCCCCAACAACAGTCACACCTCAAGCCACATGGATACAGGGGACACAACTACCACATGCAATGCACCATCATTCACACACATAGCCATGCAACAATCACGGGGATTCCACTGCACCGACACACACACAAGCACCTGACACATTGTCAGCTTGCCCAGACATGCACCACGCAAGGGCAATGACAGCAGCAGTATGTCTACAAGGGTCATACATACATGGGCAACAACAGTGGGTCGATGGTAAAATGGGAAGATGCATGAAGGCCACATTCATGTCAATATATAGCAGCATGTCGCCACAGTAATATCACTGATTTGCACATATGCACACTATGCCACAGACTGACATATCTCCTTTTCTTTATTTTTAGCAACTGTGACCACAGAGGAAGAAGCCCCTACGGAACACTCTGACAGTGGCGAGGAGGTAGAACAAGACCTGGCTGTCTAGAGAATACCCCACCAGGTGGCTTAGGAGAAGGAGGACTGGGGGACTATATATCCCCCAAATAAGAGGAGCGCCGTGCGGAATCACCAGCAGCAGACATGTGCTTAGGTCTCTGAATTGCTCTGCCTTCAAAGAAGGCAACACCAGAGTTGCTGGCTGAGGACAGCATGCCCCTCATGCAGGCATTGATATACAATATGACACCAGCAGCGGAGACTCCACACATATCACCTTCTCCACCATCACTCCCAACATGGTGCCTCACCTGTGCCACATCCAAGTGCCTGGGCCTGAGCTGCTGCTTCCCTCAGAGCCCAACCCCAGGCTGCAACAGCACCAACACAGCCTGTGGGGCCATCAGGAGTGTAGTAACCTGATTGGCTCTGCAAGTTTCTGCAGCAGCATCGGCTCATGGTCAACATCGTGGCTGAGGTCAGGTGCAATATCACGCGGGAGCTCCTAAGCATGTCCAGTGGCCTGGATGCCATTGACAAGACAGGCAAAGACATTAAGCAGAAACATTTTCATACTGGGCGCATCCTTGGATCCTGCCACTGAGGCACACTTGGGAGTGTCGGGGAGATTTGAGCAGCTGCTGGCGATGCATGGTACACCCATGCGGAAACCCAAGATGGTGGATAGGCCCCTGCAGGCCACTGGCTCCCCGACTCGTTTGGCACAACCTGCATGCAGGCCAATCACTCGCCAGAGTGCCACTCAGCCTGGAGGCAGCCAATCGATTGGGATGGAGGATAAATTGGCCTCCCAGGCATGCCGGGCTGAGCCGTAGGGTAAAGGTGACATGGGAGGCACTGGAAGCTGACCCCGACTCCCACCTCAAACTCACCTCATTCCCCTCTCCCCTCCCCCACACCCACTCCAATCTGCCACAGATGCCACCAAATACTGAACATGCCCCCTCAGCAAGGCATCATCACATACAAACCTGCACATCCCTACTGCCCCTTGTACAGAACCACACAATCTGACGTATTTACTTCATGTACTGCACTGAATAAAACATGTTCACCACTAACACTTGTCCATTCCGAATTGCAAGACACAGACGCAGTTATAAATACTTATTTATTCATTTAACATCAGTTTTAAATAAGCATTCTTTAAAAAGACAATTTGGTGTTACAATTCAAATATACTTTAAAATGACTTTTCGGGAATCAAAACAAGTTATGTGGATAATCTATGGATATGTTTCATACACAATTCCTACACCATGAGTTGACTTCAATCACAAGGACAGGAATGGTATTTATATATCACACTAGTTTACTTTGCAGATTCTGAGGTTGTAGAAAGGAAAAGGTTAGGGAAGTAAAAAGGTTAGAACAGTTTCTCAGTAAATGTGAGGACAACTAAATCCTCCAATGAAGTCTGGATAAGCCTTTCCCAGCAGTACCAGTATACACAAGCTGCTACCTATGAGGGACAAACAATATCAAAGTCAATGGATTTAGACGAGTGCTCTTAGGGAGCCAGGACAGCCAAAGTTATTTGGAACACAGTCTATGGATCTGATGTACTTCTTGGATCAAAGCCTTGCACAAAGAAAGAACGTTCAGTAAAATCACTTGTAGGGCCACAGACCTTTAAACTTGTGAGAAGGGAGTTGAAAATCAACTGAAAAAGGTAAGCCAATGCAATTCCCAAGTGAAAACAGCACCGCTAAAGCAGTGGTCGAAGTGGGCGGGAGCGGTCGGGAGCGGTGCTCCTATACTTTTTAAAATGACCTTGTACAGCTCCTATACTTTTATTTTAAAAAGAAACCGTTCCGAAATGGTTTTGTTTTAAAATAAAAGTGTAGGAAGAAGTTGAAACCTTCACCTTCAGTGCACTGCACTGAACGTTCCCTTAAACAGCAGGTGCAAGTGTTTGGGGGTTGTATTGTGTGTGGGAGAGGTTGTGGCAATGAGGTTTGTGGGGAACAGGGGCAGGCCAGCAGGGAACATAGTTCCACTACTTCTTTTCGTATACTTCGACCACTGCGCTAAAGGCAAAAAGGTAAGTATCCCAAGCGTAAACAGAACCTCTGGTTAGAAGAGGAATGGTCCAACTGGATTCTGTCTTGCTACAGTGGTGCAGACCCTGGTTCCTGAGCCTCAGTCATGGTGACAAGACGGAGGACGTCCGGAGAGCTCCTGCAGCGGTACTTGAGAGGTGGTCGGCAGCTACGGGCTCATGCAGGGCATCTGGGTGGGATTGAAGGAGGTGGCAAGGTTGGTGAGGGAAGCAGGGGAGAGACAGTTCCAGGAACAAAGGGCATTGAGGGAGGAGGTCATATGACAGAGAGCAGAATTGCAGATTATATAGGGGAATTCAGAGCAATTAACAATGCTGTCTGTGTCATACAACATCTGTTGCAGACACAGACACCCCCTTCGCCTCACAGGTCCCCCTGCACTCCCATCCACTTTGACTCCTCCTATGTTCAGGAGAGGACAATGGGGACAGGCAGCAAGCACCTGCATAACGAGATGAAGGAAGAGGATGTTGAGGTGGTAGTCGTGGGGTATAGTGAATATGAGGGGCAGAGGAAGACCAGTGATTGTATATCATGTTATCCATTGTGTTCATCCCATTTCACTCTCCCTGCACAGTGTGAATTGTATCTTGTTTCTTGTTTGTTCATCTTTATGTGTATGTTGCCACTTGTACCACTGACTACCTCTGTGGTTTGCACCTTCACTTTGTATGTTGATTTACCTGCACTTCCCTTTCATTCCCTGGCCATGTTTGTGTGCACCATTTTCTTTCCACACCATGTTGTACTTTTCGATATACTATTTTCATGTGCGATCCACAGCTCTTGTCCATTTTGTCATGTGTGCGTAGTGTGTGCCTCTGTCGGTTGTGGTGAGTGGAATAATATCGAGCCTGAACCTGCACATGGTTAATGCAGATGTGTTATTTGGAATGGCAATGTCCTTGTGATTGTGTCATGATACAAATGTGCATCCACATTTATTTCAGGTTAGTAGTTCTGCGATGGAGGCAGTGTGTCCTCTCTATCAATTATGTGAATTAATCGATCTATACATCGGGTCAACATCATCTTGCGTCACGTCCACACACGGACAAGGGAGTAAATGCTGCCACAGCAGGTTCCCAAAAGGATGGGTACTGTGCATGGCATTCAAATTGGGTAGGGAAGGGGTTGGATAGTGTTAGGTGCCCGGCATTCCTGTACGCATCTACCATGGCCTGCGTATATCCTCAGGGTACACACTGACGCTGGACTTTCCAACCATGTCGCTAAGGTGAATGGGGCCTTGTTATCTCCAACATTGTGGGCTGAAAGGATCTTCTGCAATAGTGAAGGACACACTGTTGATTGAGGCCTAACTCAACTGATTAGTAGAGATTGAGACGTACATTCAATGGCTTATTAGAATTTGTGTGGGTACCCTGAGTCCTTCGCCAAATGAATATGAATATGGGAGAACCTGTTGTATCCTGCTAATATTTTGCAAAGAGAGGTCCTGGAACGGGAGTTATGTGGACAACAGGCTGTTCCACTTCGGAAAACAATCAGACTACAGGTGGGTAAGTTGTGGGTATGAGTGCACCCATTTGTCCCACGATGAACAACTGTGTGCACTGTGAGCCCTTGCATGAACATATGCCTTCATGTGTTTCTGGGCCAGCATGGGAAATGTGCACAGGGCAAGGATGTCATCAGAAGTCTATCCTTCGGGACCTCAACATCTGATGTAAGAACACTTCTTTACTAGAAATACTCCTTACATGTGTCTTGCTGCAAGCTGTGGGAAGGAATGGGGTCTTGCGTCCCATTTTGCCGTTTGACTGTGCATTCCTTGTCCTTGCATCTAGAAACAATGTTGCCGTCTATTGCAGTTGCAGAATATTTGTCCCAGAAAATTGATTTTTCAGAGACGTGACAGCCGTTCACCTACCATTTTGCAGCTCATTGTTGATAATTCACAGTGACATGGACAGACAGACTGATTTGCCCATTTGCAGTCCTATGCATGGCGACACACTTGTCCTGCCTCTGGGATGCGATCTCTGTGATTTGCAATAAAGTTTACCGTCACCCCTGGTGTAATGAATATGTCTGCATGCCGTACATGGTGGTTGCTGCTCATGCTGGTACACTTGTGCAAACGTGCCTACTTGTAGCTTCTCTCACATGCATGCTGATTGGCTATGCAGGGGTGGTAGGTGCAAATGGCATTATAGAGAGATGTGTCATTCCATGCGGTTCATGCAGGTGTCCTGTTGCAATCTACTAATTAATGTTGGTGATGTTCCAGCTGTGTGTAATGACACCACATCCATGCAATATGGCTATGCGTGTGTTCCCTTCTGATATGCCCCAGTGTACTTCTGCCCCTTCTGTGTAAGTGTCTAGTGAGTGAGTGTTGTGTAGGGCTTTCTTGCCTTTGCCTGCTTCCGGACGGCAAGTTGGTGGCTTATGTTCCGCTGGGGGATGACGTATTCTCCACTTTACGCATTGCAGGTGAAGTCAGACAAGTTTATCTTGGTCCTCCAGTGTGATGTATTAGTTATAGTGCTGAGGAGTGTTTGGACTCTCTTTGAAAAGACTTTACTTGTTTCACAATGCGCTATTGGTCATCTGGCAGGGCGGGGTATTGGGTAAAGTTTTCAATAAGCAATAATAATTACGTTTTTTTGTTACCTGGGCTGGTTTAACCATCAATTTACAGTGATTTACTAGTAATATAATAATCCAGTTGGTCTATAACTTTTATAATTATATTAAAATAACAACTTGGCTGTTTAAATCATGTATAAAGACGAGTAACTCATTCAATCTCACCCAAGGAGGGTCCTAGAAAAATGTATAAAATGTTTGACCCCAGTAAAGACTTGAACGCCCAGTAAAGACTTGAACATTGTGATAACAGAAATAAAGGACCTCCACAGTGATGTTGATGGGCTAGGGAACAAGAAAACCCTGTTAAACAATCGCACTAAATCGAATTGTGTTATAGAGGAGGGAGATGCTGAGATTTCAACTGTAGACACCCAGCATCCTTGCAGTAATTGTAGCAACCAGGTCAATAAAAAGGTGACTATTCATTCTAGGGCTAAAGAGAAGAAAATGGAAGGAGATAAATGTATTCTGCATTGCTATTTGTATTTGTATTTATTTTATTTGTAATGTGCACCTTGCCCCGGGGCCTCTGGGCGCATGTTTAAGAAGCAGTTACAAGTTACAGCAAATAGATACAATGTACATTTTACACATATTTACATAAAGTTCTGAATATCGTATAATGAGGAACACAGCAGATCCAAAAATACAGTATATACAGTCTAAAACAGTGAGCAGTTGGTAGGGGTAAATCAACAATTGTAGGATTATAGAGCGGCATGACGCATGAAGGGCAGGGGGCCCTGAAAAAGGATTTGTGGGGCACCTGGTAAAGAAGCAGGGAGTTCATGAACTCCCACGTAAGCCTGTCACTGGGAGCTGTAATAGCTCTGCCCCAGGTATTGTGGCTAAAGAGGTGGTATGCGTTGATATGCTGACTTCAAAAAGGTTCCAAGTGCTATCTGATGAGCCCAATGATGAACCCATCAGCCAGGCACAAGCTATAACAATAGCCCCTGGTGACAATGCCCTGGAGGACGACCAGCAAGGCCTTCCCTTTGTCAGTAAATGTAAGAATGCCCCCCTAGGGAGAAAAAGTATGGGAACAAAGCTGATTTACAATTCATAGATACTGGATCAATGCTCTTTATCCAAGAAGGGCTTAATGCCCTCCTAGAGGAGTTTAAAATCTTAAAAGATGTTATCATGACTATGAAACGTAGGATTGAAGCACTGTTAATAAACCCATGGCTCAGACCAAACCACCACTTCGATGGTAGCTGGGGGGGGGACACTGGGTTACCAAGTGTAGATCAGCCAGTGCACCACATAGAGGATCTAGGTGGGGCTTGTATCAAATAAAGGGCCTCCTCAAATAGTCATGATGAGCCAGGGACATTAGAGAGGCCACCCCTAAGAACCCGGCTAGGGCTGTCGATGGTTGCCCTAAATACACTCCCCTCTATAGACCTCCATCAAATAGAACTCTTTGGGTCAGGAACCGTGAGGGAGTTGTAATTGAGTAAACACATTCAGTGATCCTTTATGATGCACCAATGCTGTCTAGAGGAGTTTTTGAAAATCATGAATCATTGACCAACAAGTGTTCCCATTGGCTCCGTCATGTCAGGGGTTGTGAATCCATGATAAGAGAAGACGTGTGATGTGTACGCAACACAATTCCTAACAATGAAGATGATGCTATAAAGATTTTTCTGAAAAATATTTTGAGTTGAAGGGCTCCTTGCTATCGAGCTTAGAACATATCAGCCTAGTGGCTATAAAATTACTATAAGAACATTCCAGCCCCTTGCAAGTCCAATTTAGATCCTTCAGGGCCAGTCTTCCCCAGAAATGTATAGTGCTATTTCCACCTCACATTGAACCCAGGTGTAGTTGAATGTGGGGGAGGCCAAACCATTGGGCCTCTTTATGACCCTGCCAGTCCAGAAACAAGGGTGTATTGTGTATTTAACCATAATAACCCCACTGTTAGAGGGCTGCATCCCCTTGTATACCATTTGGATGATTTCATGGAATGTAGCGGGATTAAGAAAACATCTGGTGGACCCAGGGTGGTGTAACTTTATTCAGGGGTTCAACCTGATGCATATTCAAGAAACATGGGTATTGGACCAATTGGACTTCCAGGGGTACCAGACTATAACTATGCTGGCACAGAAGGGAGAGAGGGTAGACCATTTGAAGGCCTCTCAGTTTGGCTAAATGTGGCACTCAATTGGCAGGTTGAGTCATGTGAGACAGGCATTCCTGGTCTCCAATAATTAAAATTACGACTGAGGGATGACCGCCTTCTTTTGCTTTTTAATATATATAATCGCCCTTTTAGTATGATTAAACAAAGTTCAGTAGAGATACTTCAATGCCTGGTCGATGATGTGGAAGAGAGTTTCTATGGGAAAACTCATATTCTCCTTGCTGGACACTTACATTATAATATATTAGCCATTAAGAGAATTAAAGGGGCTCTAGGACGACCAAGAGGAGGCCTGGGACATACCAACACTGGTTTATGCCCCACCAAAAAGGTCTGATTCTAAGGCTATTGATACAGCTAGAATTAAGTGCGGGTTGGCATTGAGTATGTGTAATTGTGGTATCCTGGTTGATCAACCAGCAAAATCTACTTTTACTGGACATTTTTCATCCAGGTAGAACTATGTCCTGATTACAGCTAACTACTGGGGATTCGTCCAAAGGTTTTAGAGCATCAGGAGAGTGAACACAAGACAATTTTAACTGTGCTCTGTGTACCCACTGAGACCAAACATATGACTACAGGAAGAGCGAGGACATCACCCATAAATGTAGCAGGTTGAGCACGGTGCAAACTTAAGTAGGCTAAGTTCAATACACCAACACAAAAGCCCAGAATGTATCAAATGCTCCTGGCAAACTGTCCTTGGTAGATATAGAAGATGAGGAAATATTGGGCGGATTCAATGTGAACCATTAATGCCATTCCGGAGATCGATAATATTAAGAAATGCAGTAAAGAAAGAAAACTGCTTTGGTTCCGTATGTAAATTGGATAATTCTATTTTAATGGCTTGCCTGAATGGTAATACTGATGTGGGCAAGACAAGTTTGTGTAATAAACAGGCTCTTTATAGATCCACATTGAAAAGAGAAAAGGAGGCATTCACACATTTAAAATGGGATAGTTTACATCAGGCCCTTTATTAGGGTACTTCACAAAAATTCTGGAGACTGGTTAGTGATTGAGGTTTTTCAGCGGAGAATTGTGTCGCATGTAGCATCACTCCAACTTACTGGAGAACCCATTTCATGGAATTATATGGGGATAACATGGGTGAGCTTGCAGTTTATTGGGGTTCACCATCTACATAGATGAGGTGATAAAGGCACTCCTTGCACATTACTAGGGGTATATTCAATACCATTTTTAGTCTTTGCTGATCACGCAGTAATATTGGATATGACACCTATGGGCCTGAGAGAGATCTTGACCGCCTTTCTGAACAAATGTAAGGAGGATCAGCTAGAAGTGAATACAGGGACCAAGGCTCTGGTGTTCAGGCCCAGGTTCTGCAGACCTCAAAAATGTATTGTTAATGTGAATAGAAGTGAGCTAGAGCAAGTTAAATGTTATGATTACTTGGGCGTAAGATTCATGGAAAATTGATATTGGATAGCCCAAATGGACAAATATTGCACCAAGTTTGATAAATATAGTGGAGTAATTAAATCATTCTTTTTCAGCAATGGAAAGGGTGCAATTACACAAGCACTTACAATTTACAGGGCACCAGCCAAATCTGCAGCTCTGTATGGTGCAGACATATGGGGCTATGTAAATCATGACAAATTAAGCGTAGCCGAATATCAATTTCTAAAAAAAACTGCTTATGCTCCCTCTGAGGGGTCAGAGGTAAGATTTGGACACAGTTGTAGCATTTTTGTGATCAGAAACTTTTATTTTATGAAAAGGGTTGGAAAAATGCCTCTCTGTCCCTAAAACTAAGAGGGGTTTTCCTACCTCTAAGAAAACTAATGAAAATGTGAGAATGTCCAAATCATCAAATCTGCCCCTGGTGTGTCTCAAAAAGCCTACTTCCTTGCCTAACACTAATAACACAAACCAACTGTGCAAGGATGACCTGTTCCTAAAGTAAACATGTTCCTTCTGGTTCCAAGCAACAGAAAAGTTCCCAGTCTCTCGGGCAAAAATTGGAAGAGATAAAGAAATGTTCAAAACTGTAGGATTCCAATGTTAGGGTCATGGTCCATTTCCCTAGGTTCCTTCTTATAGTGTTTCTCCCTTTATAAGGCCCCAGAGGCCTGTGCTTTCTGCCACTAATGTCAGTAGGCAGTTCAAAAGAATGCCTTCCCAATGTTTATCCTATTAATCTATTAATCCTATTAATTTAGCACATTTCCATTGCCAAGAACATGATTTGCTGCACTATGTTTTCTTCTCTTGTTTTGGGTGTGGGTCCCAGACTCGCAATATAACTGCTTTGTTCACTCCTCTGCCAAGCAGTTATCATTTTGTGAAACTTCCTATTTGGGTGCAGGTCTCTAACTTGCAACATTCAACTCAACTTGGTATACTCTCCTGCCAAGCCTTCGTCCTCTCATGGACTGTTCCTTTATGAACACGAGTCCCAGACTCGTAATGTTCATAGTTGCTTGGTTTACTCTCCTGCCAAGTAACAGTTCCAACATATGCTATCTCTCCTTGGGTACGGGTCCGAGACTTGCAATATTCTGAATGGTTTTGTTTCTGATTCTCACATGGCCGCGAGTCCCAGACACGCAACGTTCAAATCGGCTTCCGCTTTCAATTACAAATGAGCGTGAGTCCTGCCCATACAACTGCGTCTTCACAGCAGTGCACCCTCTCTGCTGGGCTCTTTGCCGGAGCTCGGGAGGCCCAGAGTTTTCAGATGGCAATGATGCAAGTAGTCCTGCCTTCTGGGAGCATGCTTGCATTCACCTCTCCCTCTGTTCTCAGCTACACTCCAGCTAGCTCTCATCATGCTGGCCGTGGCTGGTCTTGCTGGAAGATCGTCTCTCTTTTCCATTTCAGCTGTCTGATATTTCAACTCCCGTGTTGGGAAAGGGAGTTGCTGTGGGCCATTCACATTTTTTGTGAAACTCAAACACTCATTCAACATTTCAATCATGATCCATGGACTCTTGATCATCTCGCCTCAGTCCTTGAGGAGCTAGAATGCTCATTCTGTTTCTCCACAGTCATCCTTGGACTCCTGACCATCTTCTTCGCAGTACATGCCATAGAGGCAGGTCTAAAAGACTTTGCATTTTCTAGATAAAGTATATTAGATTGACTAATATGACTGTAACAGATATTGGCTTGGTCAAAAGAAGGGAAGGGAGGATTGAACATTGGAGAGGAGTTAATTGATCCCACTGCAGGGGCCTACTGTGGTCTCTGAAGACAACCATTCCTAATACCATAAGAGGATTCTTGTACTGTGGACGCACCACCCTGGCCGCATGGGAAAGGTCTCCCCTAGAGGAGAGGGGACGACATTCTGAGATTCGTCACATTCCCATTAGTTGTCCAAATACTTCACTTCACTTGGAGTTTGATCTCCGACCTCTAGGGGATGAGGTGTGTTTAAGACCTGTACTTTATTGGGTGAGGATTTGAAGCTCCCCCACCCTCTTAAGGTGCAGGGAAGGGCTTGTCCTCATTGTGAGTCTGGAAGGGGGAAGGTCACTGCTGTAGCTGATTCATGTGAAGAATATCCTTTTTGATTTGAAGTTTAGCTCCTTGTGACTCAATCCACACCCAATTGATAAAATATGTGGTGCTAGGGCTAAAAAAGCAACCATAGAAAGGTCACTGGCAAAATTAGTGGAAGTCTTTAGCTTACTGCGTACAGGTCCGGACAAACCTTTTAAGAAAAACTGATATTGACTTTGAGAAGTACTTAGACATGGTTAGTCCTCCACTGGCACACATGATTTTTCTGAAGTTAAAATTAAATACTCTTAATGTTGCTATTTTCATCAGCCGCTGGGGCAGACCATGTGATTGCACTTGCCCTGTATGCATCTTTAAATCTGAAACAGTGCCTCACTTTATGTTATTTTGTTATGATTACAACGCTTTAAGAGTAACATATCTAAAGCCACTTTTTATTTAGGAATAAACATACAAAGCATTGAACAGGCAATGGCACTTATGAGACAGTCAATTCACATGAGCATGGTGCACTTTGTTGTCAAATATGTTTACCGTGCGTGGCTCTATGGAGCAAGTGCCATTAAATCACAGAGATTATTTCTTGTGTAGTCTGCATTTTCTTCCAACTGCACCCCTCTATGCACTTTATATTTACATGATGTTTTCCTTTTTTAACTGCACTTCCAATGCTTGAATGCTTTTTTACATATTAATATTTGTTTCACTGCAAAATGATCTGGCTGTTTCGAATAATGCCATTTATGGAATGATTTTGACCTTTACATTTTTTTATAATGTTTTCATACTATGTTGTATTGTATCTGTGCCAAATGCCAAAGTAAAATAAAGGCACATGACTAACTGGCTATTGGTTATCGTTGTGGGTATGGCATGCAGATGTTTGGTCATGTGTGACATGTCATGTATGGTCGTGTGGTGTACGTGTGGACACTTATGCTAGGTTTGGTTGTGCTGATGGGTGCATGGTGGTTTGAGTGCTGCTGTGTGCAATGGAGTTGTTGTTGATCCCCTCTTTCTCCATGATCATACCTTATGGGCTTTGGGGAATGTGTAATCCGGGCATGTCGGAATAGTTGTATGTATCGGTCCATTCCTTTTTCATGCACTGTGTGCATATGTGTTTGGAGGAGTGCATGTTTGCTATGTGTTGACATGGCCAGATGTCTGTTTCCATGGGTGTCTCATGCAGGCGAAGGTGTGCAGGCCTTGCCTGACATTTGTCATCCTTTCCTCGCAGACACCATTTCGTGTGCAGTCACTGTTCCTTTCTGTCACCATGCATGCTTATGTGAAGAAGCTGTTGACCAGCTGCTCGCTCACTCACGCTGCTGTTGCACTGGGCTCCCCCTGGGTCGGTGGCCTGGCTTGTGGCTCTGGCCTGAGGTCAGATTCTACGTCTGCATGTACACCTTTGCACAATGCAATGTTCTTCAGGATGCAACAGGCTTATATGATGTTGCACAAGATATGTGGCCTGTACAGGAGAACACCCCCGAGTGATCCAGGCATCTGAATCATGACTGCAGGAGGCCTATGTGCAGCTCAATTATGTCCCTGGTGGCCCTGTGTGCTATATTGTATATTTCTTGTTGAATAGTGGTAGGCCGCCTGTGGGATGTCATGAGGTAGGGGTGCAATGGATAACCAGCAGCACCTACGTGAGGAAGGGCATGAATGGTGTCAATGCGCATTGGGTGCTCCTTTGTGTGTCACATTGGATGCATGCTAGTTAGCTTTGTTTAGACCCAGTGATGGTGTGCACATGTTACAATGGTCATGTGCCTGTATGCTTGTGTGTGGATGCGCAGCTGCATGTGTGTAGTGAAACATGGTGAGAGTTAAGTACTTACCTATCATTCACGTCCCCCTTGTGTCCAGCTTCAAAGTACGCACACAATAGGAGATGCAGGATATGTTGCTGTCGTTGACTGATCCTGGGAAATTGGCATACACATCCATAAACAGCCAAACGGCATCGCAGACCAGGTGTGAATTGATCGTGTGCCAGCAGTGCAGTTTCCAGTACATGCACGCATTGAACTGTGGGGGGCATAATGCGATATTGGTGCAGTCAATGGCACCGATAACCCAGGGAATCAGTGCGCCATGTAGAATCCGCAGGGCACCTTTGTTCACCCTGGGTCGAGGGCATGTGGACATGGTGTTGGCTGTTCAATATTATGCATACAACATAGTGCAGGGCTCATGACTGCGTGGCCTGGAGATGCATGGCGTGATGCCACTGTTCCTAGGAAAGAGCCTGTGGTGGAGAAATGCAGCGCAGTCAGGAGCTTCACATGTGCCCCTATGGAATGTGAACGCATGCTAGTGGGGTGCAAATCACCCCCACACTCTGCCAACATGTTCATGATGACGTGCAGAGGAAAGCAATACCTTTGGTAAACCACTGTGTCAGCAATGCCGAAGAGGGTGACCCTGGTGCGGAAGACCTGCTCCCTACATCTTCTCCTCAGCTGGTGTGCAGCAGCTGCTGCAGCAGCAGCATTGAGTCATTGATGGCCATATAGCGCTGTCACAAGGTCACAAGGATACATCTCCTGAGATGGGAGGTAAGAATGGCCCTGTGTGCTTCATATGGGGACATATTGTGCCATGTTGTGTATGCTGATGTGCATCATCACAGTATGAGTTGGTTTGTCCGTGTTTGTCTGGGGTGTTCTGCAGCTGTGTGTGTTCGGGGTTTAGGTGTGTCTTGTTTGTTGACATTGTGTATGTGTGTTTGACATGGGGTGTTGTTTCTTTTTCGGGATGGTTGTTTTGGTTCAACATATGATTTAGCAGTACGTGTGTTTGATGTGTTCTGTGGTGTATTACAGGAAGTGTGTTGGGTTTTGCGTGTCCTTTCTCCCCTTTGATGACTTGTTGTGATTGTGGGTGTTGTCTATTTTTCGATAACTATTTACCAGAGATATTGATTTTTATGTCTTCTTGGCATTGTTTATGTGTTTTTGCCTTATCCATAAATTGCGCCTTTGACGGATGGTCCGCTTTGAAGTACGCTCTTTTTCTTGACTTGCACCTTTCTCTGTTTTTTTCACAAGTCCTTTTAGTAAATTTGTGTAAGTTACTTCAACATAAGTTAGGACTCAATTTGGGCATAAGTTGGACTTACGCCTCGTATCTTCCTTAGTACATTTCGGCCATATATAAATATTCAGTGGAAAACTTTGTTAAAGGATAGGGGATAGAGAAGAGACTAACCCTTCACTCACTCACTCACTCACTCACTCACTCACTCACTCACTCACTCACTACTTTTCCCACAGCTAAAAATAAAAATAAATGCACACTACAGAAAGTCAAATATTGTTTTAATCCTTCCTTCTCGTGTCTTACAACAAGGAATTAAAAAGGAAGTTTTCTGTATAGGTATAATTCTACAGGAAATTATGCAGAATTAACCTGCAAAATATAACTATGTGTTTTAACCAAGCGTACAATCTCTCTAAAAGTCTTGGGGGTTTTGGTCATCACCCTGAACCTCTATTTGGGTTGACCGGTTTCAGCGGGATCGATGTCAGTGTATCCGCTTCCTGCAGGACTAAAACCTGAAACAGTTAGTCGGGATTGCAATTTACAGAGGCAACATAATCATTTGTGTCAAGGGCTCCATCTTATTCTGCAGGAGTTTGTCTCTCTTCTTCAATCTTCTTGATTTATTATTTCGATACACCCATCTATTTTGTTTTGGGTCTCGCAGTTGTCACCCAACTCACATGGTCTACCAGTGTGTCTTCTTAAGATGTATAAGGTGCACTTCCATCTTAACTCTTTCTCTTTTAGGCGGATGTTTAGTCCTCTGCTTTTTTCTTCAGACCATCTGTCAGAAGTTGTTACACTCGGGGCTCGTGTCCTCGCATCTTCCTTCCTCCAGCCTGCTGTGAGAAAAGCAGTGAGTGAGTGAAGGGTTAGTCTCTTTTCTATCCCCTAACCTAGATAGGCGGCACAGCCGCACTGACTAGGGAGACTGCACTCCACTCAGGGAGAGTTTGTTTCTTTTAAAAGAGACATTAGTGAGTTATAGGCCATTATAGATGTAGACGTTATGAATAGTGTTACGAATAATGAACTCAAATAATCACTGATGACATCACATATCTGGCTGACAAATTTGTGTTCACTGACACATTTAGACTAGTTGTTTTTGTTCACTGACAGTGAGAATTACAAAAATTGAAAAGGTGCTATAACCTTCTCATATGTTCTTAACCTCTTAAATGCCAAGGACAAGATACTTCGCCCTTGGCATTTAAGCGGTTCCTCCTCACGGCCCGGGGGTTGGATTACTGTCATTTTCACATCAGCACATGTAATGGGTGCTTATGTGAAACTGAAAGTGAATTTCAATGCAGCAGCCATTTCAGCTGCCGCGGTGAAAGCAGAAGGTAGGTTTCCTTCTTTTTCTCCCTTGATGTGAGGCACTATTGTGCCGTTCAGATCGAGGGAGATGTTGTTGGAAAGGTGAGAATCTACTCTTTCCAACGACCCCTTTATTTGAAGCATTGGTGGCTGCGGATCAGGCACAGATCGATCGATCCGCACCCGGCAATGCCACTAGACCACCAGGGATCTGTTTGTGAGGTGGGTGCAGATGGGGCTGCTTACAGTAAGCAGCCATCTCCCTCCTGGCCCCCAAAGCAGAGGGCCAGAAGTTATGGGCCCCCTGGGGGCAGGTGGATGTCCATATGCCACTAGGGGAAAAGAAAGGTTTTGGGTGGGTGTGGGGGAGGCCCGGGGCTGCCCACTACACCACATGGATTTTTGTTCCTTGACAGGGGTGGTGGCCCTCTCCACCCCAGATTTCTGCCCCTAAGAAGTGGTACATGAGATGCCCCCCATCCATTTGGGGTGGGGGGGAGAGGCCACCGGAAATATTGGCACAGGCTCCCCCAAGCCTGGGGCAGTATGTTCCCCCCTGGGGGCAGATGGGCACACATGTGTGCCCATCAGCCCCTAGGAAAGGGACAAAACAAAAAAATAAAAAATATATATAACTTGTTTTGGGTGGATGTGGGAGTCACTAAACCACCATGGATGGTTTTAGTGGAAAGGGGGGTGGCCCACTCACCCCCACCCCAAATGGATGGGTGGAACCTCATGTAGCCCTCCCTGGGGGCAGATTGCTAGTGCAATCTTCCCCTATGAAGGAGTACATGAGATGCCCCCCCATCTATTTGGTGTGGGGTGGAGAGGGCCACCAGAAAACATTGGAATGGCCCCCCAATGCATGGGGCAGTGCGTTTTTGTCATAAAGCTCCAGAGGCAACCTAGAAAAAAGACTGTTGCTGGTGTTCTCTCAGGGGCTTATTTATCCAGAAGATGCCACCTTTGTCCCTCCTGCAGGCACAATAGATGGGGAGGCTGGCATCTGCTGAACAAGGACACCAGAAAACCATGTGGCAGCCTCATAACTGTGAGCCCCGGCAGCCCTGGAGATTATGCGTATGGAAACAGGCACACAGAGCATGTAAACATGCTGGGCAACGCACAGGATAGCGCCCAACTTTGTGCGCATGCGCGAGCCCAGATAGCGCATGTGCAAACAGAGAACGCTTGTTCGTGCTCGACTTTCCTCACCGGTGGACACATTTGGAGGAGCTCCGGTTAGGCGGAACCCATCGCAGGGCAATCCCTCGGCAGAACCAGTTGCTTCAGGCCCTGCGGCCATAAAGATAAGTCTCTCCCTCTCATTTATAGAAACGAGCATGCCAGCCTTTACTAACCGCATGCCAAGGACAGTGTATTATGCACAGGGCACAGGAGGGGACTGGAGCACAGAGTGCATGGGGAAAATCTACCTAACATCTCTGTAGCACCAGAGCACAGAGTGCATGGGGAAAACCTACCTAACATCTCTGGAATAAATCAAACAATAGAGCACACGCAGCGCTAAACTGAATATCATGGGAATGTGCATGTAGTATATTAAGGAACTACGCGATACGCAGTAATACGTGTACTAACTCTTTCTCCTTTGGCAGATGCGGCTTACAGCCATCTAGACACCACTGGTGCCAGGGACAAATGCAAAACCACGGCAGATTTCCAAAGCTAAGTGCCGCTTTATTTCTTTTGACATTGCACGCTAAGCTATTGAACATGTATGTTGTACTAGGTAACAGGGTAGCTAGTGCATGAAACCAGCACAACAGTGTGTTATGACCCAGCATTGCCAATCTTATTCGTTGAAGTTATTGTGAATACCAGTACTACGTTAAATGGTTGCCTCACGTTGAGGGTCTGGAGCAGGTGTTGGTTCCTGAATCTGTGTCAGGTGGCCAAGCACTGGTGCTCTCGTTTAGTAGTGCACAACCACGCCTTGGGGAACAACTCTGATACAACTGAGTGATAATACCTCGGGTGTGGGGCGTGAGTGTGTGTGCAGTTTGAATGTGAGGGTGTTGGAGAAACCACACCCTGGTGAACAATCTCAGCAGCAACCAAACAAGAGTCAAGGAGCATGTTTACCCCAACTCCCCCTACCTGTCCATATCCGCTAAACCCCAGAAGCCTCAGAATTTATCATTGTTGGGACACCTGTGGAAATGCGGGAAGGTAAGACATGTGATGTTGGCGGTGTGTTTTGGTGAGTGGGCAGAGTGAAATGTCAGAAAATTGTGATTTGTTCGCCACATTTCGGTCTTGCCAGGGGTTGTGGGTAATACATTCTGGGGCGATTCACACAAGCCACACCTCTGCGGATTGCCCACGGGTGTCCTCTTTTCCGAAATGCATGTGGTTCCCTGTTTTCCCTGGTGGCTTCGACACCCTAGGCCAAATCTGTAGCGTGTCCACATGAGCAAAATTCCTCACAATCTGCTGTTCCGAAAGACTTGGGTTTACCACTGGTTTAACCTTTTCGCTTTGCGCCCAGGTAGGTGCACCCACACATGTGAGGTACCGTTTTCATCAGGACACCTGTGGAAATGCTGGAAGGTATGACGTTTGTTGTGTTTGTGTGGTTTTCATAATGTTTCAACACATTCACTGCTGCCCTCTATCATACAACTCTTTCATTTCCCAAATGTGGCCTACATTTAGTCGTTGCTTTGGGCACTATACACTTTTGTAACCTGCTCAAGTCACCGACCCTTCAAAAGGTCTGCCTGTGCTCTTTCAAAAAATGTATGCTTGCCCTTCCTCACCACATTGTTTTCCTTATTTACACATGCTAAATACGTCTGTTTAGGCCATAAGCATAAAACTCCTGTATACTATGGCTCCGTTTTTGGCTTGTGGTATTGCTTGTTTTGTGAAACATTATGAAAAATGTGTGATTTCCTAACTGAAAGAGTTGGGGGAATGTAGCAGAGCATTGTTTTTCTCAAAATTCACAGAAGCCAACCATGACCACCACATACCTTTTTTTCTGTCATGTTTCTGATTTTTCCCCAAACTTTGGAATTTTTCACTATATATTTGTTGCCTGACCTATGCATATCACCCCTTCCTAAATTTGGAACTATATCTACTTTGCAGAAATGTATGCCTTTCAGTCTTCAAATTCAGCTTTCCTGCCATTCTATTCCATTCTGTCCGCGCATGTCCTATTGAAAAAAATGGCCCTACCTCTCACAAAATGGCTGGTATCCATATCAAAATATGTTTTCTCGGTTTCCGCTCAACCTGTTTTTGAAAGCCTGGAACATTGGGAATCCAGCACAGCAAACCATTTGATCCTAGCACTTACAAGGAAAACACACAATCTTCTTTGTACATCATTTTATGGCCATTTTCCGAAGACAAAAAAAAATGTTCTCCTTTTTTGGTTATTTTCTCTTACCCCCACAGAAAGCTATGATTCCTTGGTGGCATTCTGATCACCTACATACAGGAAAAAGGGCTATATTTGGATGACATATCTCATGAAACAAAAAAGTTACAAGGGATTTAATGGCGACATACCAAAATCACCAAAAAAGGATTTGGCAATGGGGGGAAACCCCATGGCAGTTAAGGGGTTAAGGTAATTCCCTTACAGTTTGATCTAAGCCCATGGTGCAGATACATGTGCCAATAAGCAGGCTTCAAACATACAATTTATTTGTTTACATGATGATGATCTCTAATGTTATTGTCATTTTCTGGTGATTTTGTTTCTTTTCCTCCTTACCAGAGTTTCCCTGTATGTGCCTTTAACTTGTATGCATTGTGGGTATTCATATACATTTTTTGTACTAAAACAAGTGTGCAGTTAGTCTTGAATTGTTTGCTATTTATTACATGTTTAACATTAATGAAAACTCGGATAAGGTAACATTCATTATTTTACTATCTGAAATTACCAGAATAAAAATATTCTATTTATATGGTATATGCTGCAGCCATTGCTTATGTGTATTTATGATTATGTTCCTGTGTTGACAACAGCACTCCAATATAACGTTTTGTTTAGATGAGTATATTCTTTAATACATTAAGAAGTTCATGCTAGGTCTCGGATCACCCCTGACATAATGTTACCAAACATTATAAACACAACCTCTTGTAGGGACTTTTCATCAAAATGAATTTCATATGTGATGTCATCAGTGATTTCATCATTGTTGTCCTGGATGTTAGTCTTAGCAGTGCAAGTTATAATCCATCAAAAACTGCTTTTCATCAACCCTGTAATGCAGAAATATACATGGATGTCCCTGACCATCTGAAATGTTCGCAGACTTCGTAGAAGAAAGACCACGCGATTTTGGGCTTTTTATGGCCATATCCCATCCCATCCTCATCACCCCTCACTGCCCCACAGATTGTTTCATTAGTTTGACAAGTGCAATGTTGTGTTTTTTAATTTGTACTTACTGTGATGTCTGTGGACTATGGGCAAATATTACGAATCCAACATGGCATCCATTTCAAAAGTTTTGACGCACCTCACATTTTGAATTGACCAATCAGCGGGTGCGTATGATGTCCGCAAATGTCACGCTGCTCTCTGATTGGTGCAGAGGTATCCACAGACTCCAAATCAGGAAATGAGTCCGCAGATCGGACCCAGATATCAGTAATCTTTTTAACTTACTTTTGGCCATTTTTAAAAAATACATTAGATTTAGACCATCTTGCAGAAGCATGCTTTTGGGACCAAGCCTCACTCCTCGAATAAGTTTGGTAAAAATCGGTCCAGCGGTTTGGGCTGTAGGCACGAGGAACACAATGCTTCCATGGTGTCTATGAGGATTTAAAAAATGTTGGGACCACCACTATAACTTTGCCAACAACTCCTGCTACCTTCAGAAATAACAACCTCACTTACTAAAAGCACTTCACCATTACAGGAAAGAAGAAGATTGACGAAGACAGCTACAGAAAAAGGAACACTTCACATCCTAAAAAGTAAGTAAATTATTATAGCATGTATATTTCTCTAATTGTAACAATGTACTTTCACTATATATTAGCCTAGAGTATTCTTTTCAAATCAACATTTATTTCACTCTTACTCATTATATTCCAATCTGAAGACCACCATTATAACACCCACTGTTTTCCACAAAACATCATAATGTCCCTACTTATTCGATCACACCACCAGGCCCGTTTTCACAAACCCAAGCCCATCACACCTGTACAGACTCTTAAAACCTTCCCAACCACACTTATCAATCCACTACACAATGACCCAGCCCTCTATTCATCTCTACAATCACACCCACACACCCAGGCATACTACATGCATAAACATACCACGACTTTCAAACCCAAACTTTCTTTTTTCCCAACAGACTGAACAGAATGCCTACCAAAAAGCAACAGCGTAGAAGAAAAAGAAAAAATAGAGCAGATAAGAATAAAAGCAAGCCATAAAGTCACCGACAATGTATAGAAAACATTAAAATAAAAGAGCTAGTAACTTCACTCAACAAAACGAAACCAGCCACCACTAAAAAAAGTAAGGCCCTTCTTGCAAAAACTAAAATTAAAACAACATATACAAACAAAAGCAGACCTACTAATGAACCTAACAATATATATACCATTGTTAACGTAGCCACACTTAAGCATTCCAAAAAATAATTCAACAAAAAATGTTCCACCATAGAGTTCTTCAAAATCTTATAAAGACTCCTAGAAAGTCACAATCTACCCTTAAAAACTACTGCAGAATACTAATCTTCAAAGCTCTAATTTACAGCACATTTCTACTAAAGCGAAAGTTGTTTATATTGATTTTAAACAGAATGAAACCACTAACTAAATTAATGAATACATTATAAAATGTACTTCTGAACCATGTGAAATGTCAATATAGATTCCATTTCAAACTTCTATAAAGGTGATTCGATTCACACAACCAGCACAGAACCATATTTCAATGAAGAGGGTTATAAACAAGAACAAAAAAAAAACAATTGCCATGAACAGCAATGGCCCAGGGTATGAAATGGTAGGAGACACCAATATTGCGAAAGAAACACTTATAGAAAAAATGTCCCCAACAAAGTTTCAACCAAATGTTACTTTCATCCAAACAAACCATGCAGTGTATAAATGCACCTGCAACTCAATATGTAACGCATGCCAACAATCCTTCAAATTCTTACGACAATTCCTCAATCAGTATCTGAAAATAAAAGACAAAAGTAGAATGAAAACTTTACAAACCACGGACTCCTGCTTAGTGTGCAGCTCGACTGGACTGCAAGGACATTTATTAACATGCATTTTAGGAACCGCTTTCAAAAGCACTTTCCACCACATAAAAATGTCAGCAATACACCATCCCACTATGCAAAATCTTATTCATAGATTGTACGATGCAAAAAGTCCTGCTCTAGAACTCCAGAATTTAAATAATTTTGTAGAGGAGCAGCTGAATGCCTCTGCAGGAAGTCCTACCCCTATTCTGCCCATATGTTGGAAACAGGAAATTGCGACATGTGCAATGCCAGCAATGGTGCCTATTACACGAAGAGCCTTTGAGACAAGGTATCCACTGAGAAAACCCTATATGATGTATCCCCGAAGAGATGACAGTCTCCTGAGGGAGATCCCTGAAGAAGTGTGAAGATGTGAAAAGGAGAGGCTGATGACGTCACAAGACATGAGCATGACGCACTTAGAAGGATGACCGAAGAAGAAAATGCATATACCTTACTAGATCTGATGCGAAGTAAAGAATCGAGAAGACTTGCATAAGTGGAATGAAGAATGCACATGTGAAGAAGCACTGCAGAAAATGCAAGCCGTTGTACAGATGCTGTAACGCAAGTAGACTAAGTAATCGTAAAGGCTGGCTATGCGTAGTGAATAGACTGCAGGCAGTGCTGCCAATATATATATATATATATATATATATATATCCAAAAGGAAAGAGGAAAAGGCGAACCGCACTTCCGCGGGTCAGATGCAAAAATGCAAACTCCAAGAAATGGACCAAGAAACCACTGAGTAGTAAATACGGAAGTTCTTTTTAATGTTTAATAAATTGTACAACAATATACAAAAAAACGAGCAGGAACATACACACAGACAAAGCAGGACGCTGTGGTGTGCAACCTACAGACAATGCGTTTTGCGCTACACTGAGCGGGGAGACCGATAGTGTCTGGAATAGGCTCACTTCTAGAACCTTTATCAATATATACAGACATCTTCCTACGACCCTTTGTCCATAAAATGAAATCATACATACAAGATACTACAGCTATGATACATCATCTCGCCAGTATCAGAACAGAACAAAATGACATCTTGGTCACTTTCGACGTAGAAGCCCTATATACCAGCATTCCACAAAGAGAATGCTTGGAAATACTAAAGACCTACCTGGACAACAGACGAGATCAATCAACACCGACATCCTTCATTCTAGAATGTATACGGATAGCTCTCACAGAAAACTTCTTCATGTGCCAAGGCAAATACTTTCAACAAATAAGAGGAACCAGTATGGGTTCAACATTCGCTCCGGATATAGCAAACCTGTACATGGACAATTTGGAAAGCAAGCACATTTACAACGTAGACAACGTATATAAACAAAACCTAATCGGTTGGGTCAGATACATCGACGATGTTTTCACCGTCTGGAGAGGCACTCCTCCGGAATTAGAATCTTTCCACACCTGGCTCAACACCGTAGACCCGTGCATCAAATTCACCATGAATTCAAACAACGACAGTATACCTTTCCTGGATCTCAACATTCAAACTACAGAAGAAGGCAATCTCGTCACTACCCTCTACAGAAAACCAACAGACAAAAACACACTGTTAAACTTTGAAAGCTTTCATCCACAATCACTCAGGGAAAACCTCCCTTTCGGCCAATTCCTCAGGATACGGAGAAACTGTACCACCCTACCAGAATATGACAAAAATGGAAAGGACCTAGAATTTCGCCTAAAAGCAAGAGGGTACCCACCGAATATTATACGTAGAGCACGTAGGACAGCAAGGCATATGAGTAGGGAAACATGTCTTACCAAGAGACCGAGAGTGGAACACGCTGAAAAAATGACATGTGTTACCACCTTTACCCCAATAAGCAATTGCATTCGAAAATCGGTGCTATCAAATTGGAAACTTCTACAAACAGAAGATTTTAGCCCCGAAAAGCCTAGATTCGCATTTAAAAGAAGTAAGAACATAAAGGATCGCCTAGTACACACATACCCAGGCTCCACAAAAAAATCCAATCAGACCAACCTATGGGATCTCCCCCCTGTCATTGGACATCACAGATGTGGCAACTGCTCAGTCTGCAATTTGACAAAGGACCAAAAAACCATCTCGCTTAATGGCCTAGAATGGAAGTACAAAACCTTCACCAACTGCCGTACCAAGTGGAGTATTTACGTAATACGGTGCCCCTGTGATCTATTATACATCGGCAAAAGTAAAAGAGAGGTGAGGCAGCGTATTTGCGAACACAGATCATGCTTAAAAAACGTTGTTGAGGACAAACCTTTAGTGGCCCACTTCAGCAAACTTAAACATAAATATACAGACTTTCAATGGGCGATCATCCAAACCATAGATGAAAAGGAACGAGGAGGTGACAGAGACCTAGCCCTGAGAAAATTGGAACAGAAATGGATCCACAGATTAGATACGGTGAAGAATGGATTAAACATCTGCATAGAGTGGAACCTTTTCTTCTAAATACACCTTAATTACCTCCCACTATTATACTTCCCTACTTTCCTCATTAACCAATTATCATGTTACATAGGATAGAATGAGGTGCAAAATTCTATGTATGTTAATGTCCGCATGTTTGTATTAATCAAAATACACATGTACGTGCTCTGTATTACTGAAATTCAATCTCAAAATGTATGAAATGCAGACTGTACTGTACTGTTGGAAAACACATGGACTACACAGCCCCCCTGTATACATTGCAAATCACGGGACTAATCCACTGTGCAGACAGACAACGCCCATCTCTGACGCGACATAGCAACAGTATCCCAGCCATGAACGCACGTACACTTTCTTTTCCCACACATGCGCGGTAACTCCACCACTATTTACTCACGCATGCGCAAACCATTTTGGTTCACCTTTTTCTGGTTGCCCGCCTCACCGACGTGACACCACGCATGCGCGGAGCACGGTCAGCGACACAGCTCACTTCAGGAGCTCTCCCCAGTACGAGAAGGTAAGCATCTCGCCCTCTACTTCGGGGTGTTACAAGTATTAATACCAAAGTGACTATAACAGTCTATTGACATCCCATTTAGGATACATTGTCTATATATTATAACATGAGACATGTGTCCATGCACAGCTAACACACACTCTGTACCGGCCAATATTAGGCAAACAGCACCTTAATTTCTCACGTGCACAGTGTCAATTTCATGACACAAGTAGGACACGTGCATCTAACACACGCTGTGTCCTATATATTGCAGCGGATACCTCTCCTGCAACTCCAGAGAACAATCACCACCTGGTCTGGCATACTCGGATTCGCCATTCCCCACGCACCATCCTGCCCTGAGACAAAATACTGTTGAAGACAGGTATGTCTGAGCTTAGCATCATGCTTTTTTAGTTTCTTATTCTATAGAACCCTTTTAAACAGCACATGTCCCCCCCTTTTTTCTTGTTCCTCATCCACAGCTTGGTCAGAGAAACACACACAAGACTACCCGATTTCACAGTCCTGAGGAAAGCTATAGAACAACCCACCATCTACATCTGCGTTGTTATATAGCTGGAAACACATCTAAGTGTCGACTCCTTCTCAGTGCATGAACAATAATATTGCATTTGATAACCTTGTTGTATTAATGACTAAGTGTTGTTGACATTATATGCCGATACAATATAATGAAAATACAATTTGTGACAATGGACTTTTAGTTTGTCTATGTTTTTTTTTAAAAAATCTTTTGGGGTGTGTCCCAAATAAAAATTCTTAAGCACCCGTGAAAAATTGTTGTTGGGTTCTATTACAAAAAAATCACAAGTCTTACTAGCGTAGACTTGGTCTCATGTATGCTAGCGCGACACCTGTTAGTGTCTCAGAGGAAGAGGCAGCCAGAGTCCAACCCCCTTTCTTTGCAATGTAAATTCGTCCTCCAGACTCAGGCCCCTCTATAAAATACAAAGAGGATCCCCCCTTTCCCTTCCTTATAAACCTATATATATATAGGGCCTGATTCACAGAGCCCTTTCCTATGGGACTGCAATATTATTAAGCTCTTCTGTGAATTAGCCCATAGAATCTGGATTTTCGATATCACAATTTTAGTAAGTTAAATTCGTGGAGAAAGAAGGTTTGATAGCTGTGTGTGTGCCGCAGCAAAGAAATAAACCAAAGCTCGAAGATAGACCAAGGAAAGGCTGTTTGGCATGGTGTCAAAGGATAGGGCAGCCAAAACTGGTTAACTGTCCTTGAAGAACAGTGAATGTGAGACGCCGAGGCATTTCTTCTTAAGTTGCAAAGAGCGAACATCATGGGTTCCAAGTTTCTTTATTCAAGACAATTAAATGCTATAATATGGACCGATTCACGTTCTCCTGTCATGTGTGCCGAGGATGGAAATAGAAGTGGGCATGCAGACCTGAACCTTGATAAGAACATGCTCACACTCCCTTATATTCCCAGAAAAGAAAAGCTACTACAAGGACTAGTTCAAATGGCAGAAGGCATTATTGATGAGAGATGTTGGGCTAATTGGGTGGGAAGGTACGATCAAGTCTACCCACCAGCACTTGGGGTACCAGTTTATATGCTGTAAGTGAGTCAAATGTTCCAGAAGGGTACACGTGTGCCAAACAATTTTAAAGGGCCACATAACGAAGGGCATTATAGTTTGAGAGCCAATGATGTATTGTGCTTCTAATAACTGTTGAAGATGACTTGCACTAGGGGAGGGCATAAGTTGTCCACCTGACCCAATCACAATCCAATTCCTTATTGAAAGTATACTTAGATATTCCCTTTAGTCCTATCACAATCTCACATAGGGTTTCTTAGTTTGCCACATAGTATGACGTCATGTATGACAAATTCTTGTTATATAAGAATGCTTTTTTTATTAAATGCATTGAGACTATGCTGTGCGATGTATGTTGATGTCTGTTATATATGTCTGTGTTGCCTCAATTAAAAGGACCATAAGGGTTCAACATTCTCCTGCATGGAACAGCCAAATAACTCCTTTGAGAAATAGACCACACCCAAAGTAAATAATTTGGAACTGAAGTTGACAAAATTCAGTAACTTCAGAAAACATTAGCGAAAGCCTCACAAACTCCAACCTCCTAACAAGCACATACACAAAAAGAAATAGCTACATTTTAAAACAAATCTTCTGAAATACCAGACCAAGTATGTGTCTGTTTTTGCAGAACTTTTTATAAAAAGAGCATAATATAGTAGATATGGCCTACAAAACAGAGGACAATGAGTAATCCCGATGGTTCCAATTCGCTTTATATCTGACAACAGAAAATAAATACAAAATAACTGACGTCTGGAAAGACAAGACGTCCAGAGCGGGCTCCACGAGGGGACCTTGTAATAGTGCGGAGTGGGTTTAACGGCGCCGGCACCATTACCGGCACCATTAAACCAATTCTGCACTAGTCGTAATGAGGCCCAATGATCCAAATAGTACACCCATCTTAAGCTATAATACGCCTTCAAACGAAAACAGCCAAACTGCCTCCATCTTAGTTACTAAAAGGCATTGGTGGCAATGTAGAATATTTGCCATTAGATATTAAAGACAATGGGCCTCATTACGACCCAGGCGGTAAGGGGTTTACGGCAGCGTTAACAGCGCCGACCCTTACCGCCTGAGTACGAGGTCCCTTAGCGCCATGGCGCTTTTAACACCTGCTTTTAGCAGGTGTTAAAATCCATGGCGCTAAGGGACCATGGAGTTAATTACGCCACCGTAATTTACGGTGGCGTAATTAACCCCTTCCCCACTCCCATTATACCCTATGGGGCAAAAATGGGAATGGGGAAGGGTAAATGGGGATTGGGGACTTACCGCCCCGCCAAGGTCGGAATGGGGCGGTAAGTCCGCCAACCACCATGGCGTAAACGTAGTTTACGCCATGGTGGTAAAGTCACGGCCCTGGGGGTAATTTACCGCCTGGGTCGTAATGAGGCCCAATGTAGAATTTCTAGGAGTACAACAGCCAATAGATCAATCATCGGTTGTACTAGTTAATGGTTTACCAAAAAAAGACAAAATAAATTGGCAACAACTAGTCGATTTAAACAAAGTTAGACAAGCCCTACAATATCTGAAAGAAAGCATACTACAAAGATAAAAACATAGAGGAAAACTTAAAGAGAAACAACCCAAATAATTCAAAATTCACCCCCAATTTGAAAGTGTAGATCCTATTACTGCAGCCAACATTTTAGATGCGCATACCATTCACCCACTACACTCCAAAGACACCATAGAAGATGCATTAGAAAATGTGTTAAGCCAAAGGATCACCAATGAGCATATGGGGGAAAGAAGAAAGATATGATGAAAGATCCATATAAATGTCTGCATCAGAATATCGCTCTTTACAAATGTATTCTGAAGACCCCAGATTCAGAAAAAATGTAGACTACATTTTCCACCTCCTGTTTCAAAGTAAACAAGCAACTCTATGTTTTGCAGTCAAGTATCGCAAATCTCTTGGCAAACATGTGTGGTACAAAAGAATACTCGTTCAGACATCATGCTGCTGTACATCGTATTCTAAGGAACCAAGGCCCACCCAAATGCTTTGTTGCTTTAAGTTGTGCAGAATACGCATGGGATGACATGCATGAATTCATACTCACTGCAAACCAATATATAGAGGGAATAGATATAAAGACACCAGGTGGCCTCTGTTCTCTTGACCCTGTCAATGTATCAAGGTACTTTCACCAACGATGCATTGCCATGCTGCACTTCATCTGCAATACAACTACCCCTCCACTTGGAGAAGTGGAACACTTCTTTTGGAAAAAAGAATATCAATCAAGTGGAGCACCATGCATCCACATGCTTTTGTGGGTAATAGATTCTCCCAAATTTGGCCATGAAGTGATGCCACTGTTTATTACGTGTGACATCCCTTCAGAAACCACACATAGTGAGTGACCTACGTACACACATCTTACGCTTACAAAAACATAAGTGTGGCTAATACTGCCAATGTAGATATAAAAAGAAAGATAAATACTATACCAAATATTGCTTTGGCTTCCCTAGACCGGTTTTCAAAAAAGGACAAGTAAATAACTTTATGTCTTCTGACACAGTATAAAAGGCAAATCCCCTAAAAACACAATCAAGATTAAAAGGGACGAAATATCCAAGAACATCAATGATTACAATGCAATCATTGCCCTCCATTGGAATGCAAATATAGACATACAATACATTGTAGACACGTCTACTGCAGTTGCAAGATATGTCACAGCCCATCTCACCAAAGCTGAGAAAACAGAGCTAAAAGACCTCTGGTATGACATATCATCTGACAAAACACTGTCACAAATATTGTACAGATTCAGTATAAAAATGCTCTCCCATAGAGAATGCGGGTGCTATGAAGCTGCAGAACGTTTAACAGGTACAGCCTTATAAGACATATCTGAACACATTGGTCCGGTCAGTAACCCTGCCAGTGCTACCTGCGGGTTGTCTCTGGACACGTAAGATTTTACCATCGCCTGACTTCCCGGAGTCACCGGGCTATTACAAGTCCAGCAGTGTGGGAATTCAGGCACCGGTAAAATGTAAGTCCCCATTTCCATAGAGTTCCGTTGGACTCTATGGGGTGGGGGCTCGGAAGCACAGGCACTGTTGCTAATAGTCCCGCTGCTTCCGGGGACAGTCTTCCCACCATGGCCGCAGCGCTGTCGGACACAGCAGCCACGGCAAGCAGACACATAGTTTGCCAGTTCCAGACCGGCAAACTCATGATGAGGCCCATTGTCTGGATAAACATTGGTTCAGCTTCATCCTGAAAAATAGTACTAAAATCCTACCAAGGGATAGAAACAATAGCCACAAATGATCCCAAAAGCCAGGACATTTAAAAAAAAAAAAACAATTTAATTGACACATACTACCAAAACAGAAGTACTCCTTTGGAAAACATGTGCATGTACAACATAGGCCAAAACTGCTCCTACAAAAACAATGTCACACCAGATGAGACAACTGGCAAACTTGTGAAGGAAGCCTAGTGAAACTTACCAATCCCAGCATAATTAATCATATAAAGTTGTCATTTAGATCTCTGCAACATAGAGAACTTTATTACAGGGCCCTACTGCAACTTTATAAACCCTGGAGAAAAGTAAAAGAAATATTTGGTGACTATGGGGCTCATTCTACGTTTACCAGTCCGGAAACAAGGGTACCTGTGAGTTTACGGGCACCCTTGTTTCCTGCTGGCAAACTACGGGTTTGCTTGCTGTGGCTGCTGTAACCGACAGGTCTGACCCTGCCGGGCGCAGCGGCCACAGTAGGCAAACACTTCACAGAAGTGCAGGCACTGTTAGCAACGGTGCCGGCACTTCCGTGTCCCCACTCCATTAGAGTCCTTTTGGACTCTATGGGAATGGGGGCTTACAATTTACCAGCGCCTGACTTCCCGGGCTGCCAGACTTATAATGAGCCAGTGGCAGTGGGAAGTCAGGCTCCAGTAAATTATTATGAGTTTGGCAGCAATCGGCTGGTAGCACTTGCAGGGTTACCACTGGACTCGCAATGAAGTCCAAGGACTTATTTGAAGCTGCATTCAAAGCAAATGAAAGCAGTATAACAAATGTCAATTTTAAACAATACAAAGAAATGTTGGATAATGAACGCCTACAAGAGAAAGAGCCTCATTCCGAGTTGGGCAGCAAGGGTTAATGGTCACCGGTAAGGAGACCGGTGCCGTTAAACCCTTACTGCCCAATTCCAAGGTCCCTTAGAGGGAGCTGTAAAGAACGTGTGGTCTGACCACACGTCCTTTGCGGTTCCCGCTAAGGGACCAGGGCGCTAATAACGGGCCTGCTATTTGCAGGCCCGTAATTAGCGCCTTCCCCATTCCCATTGAGCCCTATAGGGGCTCAAATGGGAATGGGGAATGGTTGGTTGAATGGGGACTTAACGGGTCAGCACAGGTCAGAATGTCCCGGTAAGTCCCCATTCAACCAGACCGGACCCGGTTTTGGAGGCAGCCATGGTGCTAACAGCACCATGGCTGCCTCCAAACTCGGAATGAGGCCCAAAGACATTGAAACTCTACTAACTAAAGACACTCCTGAGGGCAGTTAACCTTCTTTTACAGGAAGCCAAGAACCACTTGGAGAACCATCCTTTCTAAATGAAGTAGAAATAGCCATGTCTGAGGTAGGAAATACCATGTATCAATCTAAACAATCTGAAGAAGACTTGTCAGTGCTCAAATCACAGATAAATGATGAACAACTCAGCATTTATCTAGAAGTCACTGAAGAAATTGAACATGGTCTTAAACATGAAACTAAAACTTGCAGCTGTAGAAAATATAAACCTCTGCTCCTGTATGCAAGTGGTGAAGCATGTTCTGGCAAAACATTCTTATTTAAAATAATCAGTATATTTCTACAAGACTTAACAAACAACAACCTTTCAGCTGTTGTAACAGGCTCCACAGGTTTAGCTGCCTACAACATAGGAGGTATAACTTTACACCGACAAATGCAACTCCCAGTAGAACACCAAAACAAATTAGAACACTGCAAACTATTAACAGAAACTGCTACTGAAGTACGCAGAATTCTGAAACAAATGAAAGCGCTTGTGATAGTTGAAGTAAGCATGGTTTCCAACCTCATGCTGGCTTTAATTCATCTCAGAATGCAATAAGTACTAGAAACTGAAAGGGAGAACTGTTTGGAGGAAAACATGTTATTGTTTTCAGAGAACTCCTACAGTTAACAACCAGTAAAAGGTTGACCTTTTAACAATAGGTAAAACACTCAGCAGCATTGTAAATGTAAATCTCTGACAACATTTTTGCTACAGGGAACTAACAAAACATGCATCAGTCTGCAGATCTCACCTATGCTAACATTTTAAAAAGCATTACAATTGGTCTGCTTACTAAAGATGAAAAAACCATCTTAAATGCTAGACTAATCCATGAGCTATATGGGCAAAACACATCTGCTCCTATGTAATGGAAAAATTAACTCAACTAAATCTAAAATGTATGTCCTTAATACCAACCCTTGCAAGCTGTACTCAATTCAATGATACAATGTTGAAAAAAGAAATGCAACCCATTCTGTATATCAGCTCTACAGACAAACTAGAAGTTCACGGCATGACACTCCCATGACTAAATAGATCTGAAAAATGTATCGCCAACACAGAAAAATTATTAACTCTTTGTCTAAACTGCAGAGTAATTCTAAATCATAACCTTGACGTAGAACAAGGCTTAGCAATCAAGCAATTGGTACAGTTGTTGAATTCTAAACATATCCACATAACAACAACATTCAATTTCTCAACCTCCACTTTTGACAAACTTGCAGAAGTTTAAAAAAAAAGGCTGCACAATAGCGCTTTTCCTTCTTTTCAAATACATGTATGTATGCAGAGAACAACTTTCTCTATCTCTTGCATATCCTCTCTCTATTCACAAATCACAAGGTCTAACCCCAGATCACGCATTGGTTAACATTGGTAGCATAGTCCTTAAAGAAGGTATGAGTTACGTAGCACTTTCGCGTTTGCGAACACTAAATGGTATACCCCTAGTTAACTTTGATGCAACAAAATCAACGCTGACATTTCTTGCATCCTATAATACAACAGGCTACATGCACTGTACATCACCATCTGGATATGTACCCTGTACCTCAAAAAAGAAAAACTTGAAAAAGAAAACACATACAAAAAGATACCTATAAGAGATCTCCCAACAATACCACTAAAGAAACAAAGACCAACTGCTTCTCCAACAAATAATTCAAATAATACAACCACAAAACTGTCTAGTACAAAATCAACTACATGTCAAACAGAATACAAATAGACAAATGTCTCTTCTCAAAAAACAACTGCAGGCCCAGCAACAGAGCCACAACTCCCTGGTCCATTTAAATTCAGCAACACAACTGGAGTAAATTGCTATGCAGATGTAGCAATCAATCTTCTCTTCCAATTGCCACCAATTGTTCAAAACATTTACTCAAACCAGTTGTGTTTGCAAATGCTTGTCCTTCATAGAAATGCCACAAATAATCCTGACAGCACTTACAGTGCCTCAGGTATGAGGCAAGAATTGGACTACTGTACAGGAATGGTAACATTTACTATAAACACACAGGAATATCTGTAGGAATTCCTTATGTACTTACTGCAAGTACTGGAAACCAAAAACATTGCTATAAATAAAATCTTCTATATTTCTAGATTTCATACATGTGGAAACAGACAGGCACTTTCTGCAACCACGTTTCACAAGAGCACATTCCTAATGAATGATGTGTGTATGTTTCCATATCAAATTCTGAATCCATTCAGTTTCACCACCTTCTGCAAATCGTAGCATATTATGTCCTTTTTTGTAATCCAGACAATCAGTCTAAAATACAAATAAACTCATATGGCCAATATGTGATACCATGGCTTCTAATGTACAATGCAAATGGTACCAAAAACAACTGTAAGCTTACTAGTTACACACACGGCCAAGTATCTCTTGGCAAGCAAACCTTTACAACAGGGGCATACTCTATCACACTGGTGCTACAACCAGTTGTGGCGACTATACTGCAAATGTTTAAAAAAAGTGGTTGGTTTGAATGCAACAACACCTCCTTTTATTCCAACTTAATATTCCTTCAACCCACTAAACAGTAGCACAATAAACAGGTAGAATACACCAACGGGTATCTAGCTACATCAATAATACTACTATAGAACTTTTAAAATGCAAGATAGCTAGAATGTGCCAACAGGTATCTAACTACCTCAAAAAGATCCTGCATTGCAATACACTACACATATGCCATAACAGTACTTGTTACTGCAATACATCTTGTAAAATCCAATATAATTACAATACACCAACGTTACCACCAAATCTAACAAATGTCTACTTAATATTCCTTCACCCTATATGTACTCAATAAACTCACTAAACTATAGTACATACAGTTATAATATGCCAACTGGTATTTAACTACAGCAAAAATACTACAATAGTACTTTTAAAACCCAAAACAGTCAGAATACATCAACAGGTATCTAACTACTTCTAAAATACCCTTCATTACAACACACTTCAAATATGACAGTTATTCTTACTGCAAAACTTCTTATAAAGTCCAATATAGTTAGAATACACCAACGGGTATCTAATTACTTTAACCTCATTAGTGCCAAGGACGAGGTATCTCATCCTTGGGATTCCCTCCCTGTTGCCAAGGATGAGATACCTCATCCTTTTCGGCACTCTGTTTTGTGCGATCCCTGCAGAGCAGGGATCGCACAAAACTGTAATCCAACCCCCGGGCTATGTGAGGGGGTGGTCCCCCTTCACTGCCAGGGGGCTGAATTACCTTGAGTTTCACATCGGCATGCGTGATGCACGCAGACGTGATGAAACTGAAAGTAATTTTCACTGCAGCAGCCATTTTGGGCTGCTGCAGTGAAAATATAAGCAGAGTCTTCACCTTTCTCCCCGTTGATCTCCGGCCGTATTTCAATCCGGAGATCGAGGGAGGTGTCGTTGGAAAGGGGAGATTCTCCCCTTTCCAATGACAACCTTTGTGACAGCATTGCTGGTCGCGGATCGGGCGCAAAGCTCGATCCGTGGCCAGCAATGCCCACTAGACCACCAGGGATTTGTTTTGCGAGCAGGGGGAGGGGGGCTTCTTACTAGGTAAGCGGCCCCCTCTCCCCCAAGCCCCAAACCATGGCACCACAGTGCTGGCCACCACTGGGGGCAGTGATCATCTGCCCCCAGGGGTGAAGATTAAAAAAAAATGTTCGAAGAAAGGGGGAAGTTGGGAGGGGTGGCCCACTAGCCACCAGGGATATTAGAAAAAGTGGTGTTGTTGGAAAGGGGAGATTCTCCCCTTTCCAACGACACCATGTATGACACATTGCTGGTCACGGATCGGCGCAGAGCGCTTGATCCGTGACCAGCAACTCACTGGATCACCAGGGATATGTTTGTGATGTGGGGGGTAGGGGGGGCTGCTTACTGTAATCAGCCCTCTCCCCCCAGGCCACAAAGCATGGGGGCACATATCTGATAAACCCTGGGGGCAGATGTGGGGGTGAGGGGGAGCAGCATTTTATTGCCCCCCAGAAAGGGCGGTGGCCCTCCCCTGTCCACACTAAGTGGAAAGGGGGGGGCACCCCTTGTAGCCCTCCCTAGGTGCAGATTTATGCCCCCAGGTAGAAGTACATGAGGTGCCCCCCCATCCAATAGAGGGGTGGGGGGAGGGCCAACAGGAATATGTGTGCAGGCCCCCCAAAGGATGGGGCCTGCAGGTTAGGGCCCCCCTGGGGGCAGATGGCTGATGGAAAAAAAATGGAAAAAAACGTAACAAAAGGGAATTTTGGGTGGGAGTGGGGGGGCACTAGCCACCAGGGATTTATTTTACAGAAAATGGGGGTGGGCCTCTCCCCCTCACCACAAGGGGAAATGGGGCACCCCTTGTAGCCCTCCCTGGGGGCAGATATCTGCTTCTAGGAAGGGGCATCTGACCCCAGGGAGGGCTGCATGAGAAGCCCCCCTGTATTTGGTGTGGGGGATAGAGGGTCACCCCCAAATGCATTAGAAAATTACCTGGCAGTTTAGGGTGCCCCTCAACCCACCCTCAAGTGTAGTGCACCATTTTCCATTTTTTTTCTTTGTTTACGAAACTTGCCTTGGCGCAGAGGTGCACATTGGTGTGCCAATCTGGCCCCAGAGTGCCCACACCTTATTGCCACACCCACCGGGGGGGTCTGTCCCACACATTTTTGGTGGCCCTCTCCACCACTCCAAATGGAGGGGGGTGTACCTCACGCAGCCGTTTGTAGGAGGCCCTGGGAGGCCTGCATGAGGTGCCCCGACCACCCATTTGGGGTGAGAGGGAGATGGCCATAAAAATTGTGGGACAGGCCCCCCAGTGGGTGGGGCAGTAAGGGTTGGGCGCCCTGGGGCCAGATTGGCACACCAATGTGCCCCTCTGCACCAAGGCAAGTTTTGTAAACAAAGAAAGAAATGGAAAATGGTAGAACACATTTTAGGGGGGCTGTGGGGCACCCCAAAGGGACAGGGAATTTTCTAATGAGACAGGGTGTTGGCCCCATCTCCCCCACCCACAATGGAGTGGGGGCCATGTCATGCAGCCCTCCCTGGGACCAGATATCTGCTCCTAGGTAGGGACGCCTGAGGCCAGGGAGGAGTGCAGGACATCCCCCCTTATCTGCCCCCGGGGAGGGCTACATGAGATGCGCCGCCCCTACAATTGGGATTGGGGTGGAGAGGTGTGTCCCCTCTTCACATTAGAAAATTCCCCAGTGGTGTACGGGGCCCCTCATCCCCTGCTAAAGGGCAGCCTGCCATCTAGAATTATTGTCTTAGCTTACTAAACTTGCCTTGGCACAGAGGGGCACATTGGTGTGCCAATCTGGCCCCAGGGTGCCTAAATCTTACTGCCCCACCCACTGGGGGGCCTGTCCCACCATTTTTGGGGGCCCTCTCCCCCCACCCCAAATGGAGGGGGGGTGTACCTCACGCAGCTGTTTGTAGTAGGCTCAGGGAGGCCTGCATAAGGTGCCCCGCCACCCATTTCGTGTGAGGGGGAAGAGGTTCCCCAACAATTGTGGGACAGGCCCCCCAGTGGTGGGGCAGTAAGGTTTTGGCACCCCGGGGCCAGATTGGCACACCAATGTGCCCCTCTGCGCCAAGGGGATTTGGGTTTCCAAAGGAAAAAATGGAAACTGGTGGAACACATTTTAGGGGGGGTGTGAGGCACCCCAAAGGGACAGGGAATTGTCTAATGGGATGGGGCATTGACCCACCCATGCCCCATCCACAATGGAGTGGGTGCCATGTCATGCAGCCCTCCCTGGGACCGGATATCTGCTCCTAGGAAGGGATGCCTGAGGCCAGGGAGGAGTGCCGGCCAGCCCCCCCTTATCTGCCCCCGGGGAGGACTACATAAATGCACCACCCCTCCAATTGCAGTGGAGGTGGAGATGTGCACCCCTCTTCACATTAGAAAATTTCCCAGCTGTGTAGGGGGCCCCTGAGCCCCCACTAAAGGGCAGCCTGCCATTTTGAATTATTTTCTTTGTTTACTAAACTTGCCTTGGCGCAGAGGGGCACATTGGTGTGCCAATCTGGCCCCGGGGTTCCCAAACCTTACTTCCCCACCCATTGGGGGTCTGGCCCACAATTTCTGGGGGCCCTCTCCTGCCCCAACCCAAATGGAGGGAGCATGTACCTCACGCAGCCGTTTGTAGGAGGCCCAGGGAGGACTGCAAGAGGTGCCCCTGCCACTCATTTGGGGTGAGGGGGGAGAACGCCCCCACAAATGGGGGGACAGGCCCCCCAGTGGGTGGGGCGGTAAGGTTTGGGCACCCCGGGGCCAGATTGGCACACCAATGTGTCGCTCTGTGCCAGGGGGAGTTGGGTTACCAAAGGAAAACATTGAAAAAGGTGGAACGCCTTTTAGGGGCGGGGGGCTGTAGGGCACCCCAAAAGGACAGAGAATTTTGTAATGGGATGGGGCGTTGACCCCCTCAGCCCCCCACCCACAATGGAGTGGGTGCAATGTCATGCAGCCATCCCTGGGACCAGATATCTGCTCCTAGGAAGGGTCGCCTGAGGCCAGGGAGGAGTGCAGGCAGCCTCCCCCTTATTTGCCCCCAGGGAGGGCTACATGAGATGCACCACCCCTCCAATTGGGGTTGGGGTGGAGAGGTGCATCCCCCTTCACATTAGAAAATTCCCCAGCGGTGTAGGGGGCCTCTCAAACCCCGCTAAAGGGCAGCCTGCCATTTTGAATTATTTTCTTTGTTTACTAAACTTGCCTTGGCGCAGAGGGGCACATTGGTGTATCAATCATGTCACGGGGTGCCCAACCTTACTGCCCCACCCACTGGGGGGCCTGTCCCACCATTTTTGGGGGCCCTCTCCCTCCCCACCCCTTATGAAGGGGGGGTGTACCTCAGACAGCTGTTTGTAGGAGGCCCAGGGAGGCCTGCATGAGGTGTCCCCACCACCCATTTGGAGTGAGGGGGGAGAGGGCCCCCAAAAATGGTGGGACAGGCCCCCCAGTGGGTAGGGCAGTAAGGTTTGGGTACCCCGGGCCAGATTGGCACACCAATGTGCCCCTCTGTGCCACGGTGGAATGCATTTTAGGGGGGCTGTGGGGCACCCCAAAGGGATAGGGAATTTTGTAATGGGATGGGGTGTTGAACCCCCACGCACCACCTGCAATGGAGTGGGTGCCATGTCATGCAGGCCTCCCTGGGACCAGATATCTGTTCCTAGGAAGGGTCGTCTAAGCCCAGGGAGGAGTGCAGGAAAGCCCCCCTTATCTGCCCCCAGGGAGGGCTACATTTTACTGGTGTGACCATAGGTAACACATGTTTTTTGTTTTGTTTACAGCTTTTTCTACGCGAGCAGCTGCAATGTTATGTTAGTACTGTTTTTTATTATTCTATGGTTAGGGCCCACTGTCAGTGGGGTGGGTGAGACTGGGGATGGATTGTTGGTGGTTGGGAATGGGCCACCTGGGCTGATATGTTGGTGGGCTGGGACACAATTGCAGGGGCAGGTCACAAATTGCCCCCCATGCCAGTAGAACATTGGTGGTTCCCTGGGAGCGGATCTCTCCCATGTGGGTTGTCCGTCTGCTAGCCCAGGCTCCACCTCTGGCTGTGCTAAGTTACATATGTCACCTCCAGGGAGAAATAGGGATCCTGCTGGGGCTCCCTGGAGCTGCTGCTGTGCTTAGGGGACGGTACACCCACATGGTACATGGATGTCCAATGCCAGGGACATCACCTCCAACTGTCCTGAAGTTGCGGCTGGGCTGCATTACAGCTTTTCCCTTCGGGAAGGTATTGGCACACTGCCGAGACTCCCTGGTGGGGAGAAGCTGTAATGCAGGGCAGCCAGGGCTCCAGCAAAGTCAGCAGTAATATCCCTGGCCTTGAGCACCCTTCTCCCATGTGGGTCTTTGCCGGAAGTTCTGGGTAATAAATTCTGGGCCGATTTGCGTAAGTCAGACTTTTGTGGCTTCCCACGGGTGTCCTCTTTTGGGAAATACATGGGGTTCCCTGTTTTCCTTGCTGGCTTTGACACTCTGGGCCCAAATCTGTAGGTTGCCCACATGAACAGAATGTGCTGTGCCGAAAGGCAGTGGGTTACCCTTTTACTTTTGCGCCCCGGTAGGTGCACCCACACATGTGAGATACCATTTTCATCGGGACACGTGTGGGGACGCAGGAAGGTAGACCATGTGTTGTTGGCAGTGTGTTTCTGTGGGTGGCCAGAGCAAAATGTCTGAGAATTGTCTTCATTTCCAGCCAATTTCAGAGACATTTCCCTGTGTCCACTCACGGAAACACGTCGCCAACAACAGATGTCATACCTTCTCACGTTCCCACAGGTGTCCCGACGAAAACGGTACCTCACATGATCCTTCTCCCTACTCTCCAGGTTTACCTGTGTTTCCTGTGGGGTACATTGACCCACTCAGCAGAATTCCCATCCATAACTAAGCTGCACTTCAGCTGTTAACAGCAAAATGGCTACGCTGGCTCCTTTGAGCACCACTGCCTCACTTCAAAACTGTTTTTTTGCAGCGGCAAAAGGATGGATGCACTGTTTTGCCAAGCACCATTGGGAACGTTGGAACCAGGAGTACACCAAGAAAGGCTGCCAGGGTGTGTTCTGGTGTATACTATAGAAGTGAAGTGAAAAAACAGTGCTGCTTTGCTGCTAGCCCAAAGTTTCCCTTTGAAAAAGGGACATATTTTACATTTAAAATGATGCCGATTTGATGCTGTTTTCATCTGTTCTACATGACCCTGCTTTTATCAGTGAGGTCCTGCAATCCTCATCCATATTCAGATTGTGCTCCAGCAAAAAAGAGCATTATGCCTGAATGGCAGGCTGTGTCAGACCAAGTTTAGGAAATCAACAGAAGCACTACTTTCAGCCGCACAGAAAAATGCTTGACTTTGAGGCTCTAAAATGTCAAAAATCCATGCTTCAAAAGAAACCCTAGCTCTAAGGGCATATGTGAATTTCAGTGGACATGTGTCTTGAACAGATTGCTATATCAATGAAATTGACTTGGGCTGCAAAACAATATTGGGAATTCAGTTGGAAGAGAAAAAACAAATTTAAGAGGGACAGCCCAGCAGATTTCACCACGTGTCAAAATGTTCTTTTGTAAATAAGAAAATACCTCTTTTAAAAGTGTCATGTTGTAGACGGCCCTGTTCTTGCCTTGCAATGTGAAGGGGATGTTGCTGGGAAACATATATGGGATGTTTTATTTGAACAGGCTTGCTTCTGATTCAGAACAAAATAAAATAAAATGAACTTTTAAAATATATTGGCAGTCCTAAGAAATCAGCCCAAACAAGTTTTCTGCCATGCCTCAAGGAGCAGTTGGGTGCATACAACTGTAGGGCCATACACCCAAGAGAAGCCACAGTAGATTCTGGGACACCTACATGTTAACTGCCGCCCTTGAAAACTTTGAATGGACCAAGAGAAAGAAATATCACACGCTTGTCAGACTTGTTTCTGGGCTTCAGCTTGAGACAATAGATCTGGGACACCTATGTGCGACTGTTGGATATGACAACCACCAGTCACTCAAGCAGGGGAAACCCCAGGGCAACCCTGGGCTAAACTGACATTTGGTGGTAGCCTGAAGAAAAAAATGGTCCCAGTTGGGGGTTTATTTTGTGAGAGAAGGACAGATTTTGATTCTGTTTGCTGCCTCATATCCCTGACTCCCTGCTGCTTCTTTCCATCCGTTCAGAATTTGATGAATTGTGGTTTGAGGTAACATTGCATGGGGAACCTTCACTTGCATGCTATCCTAATTGAAAAAGTGCTCTTATTCATTTGTGATTTGGATATGTTTTTGTGGAAGGTTACTCAAGTGTATTTCAGTGATTTTCCTTGTATTTATCACCCCATTGGTGATTGCTGCCCAATATAAGATTTTCTTTGAATTTAAAATAAATAAATATTGTGTTACCACCCACCGGCCTGGTTCATGGTTCATTGTCACCCAGGGTATTTATAAAAGGGAGTGTGAGACGGGTTGGGTATCGGCTCAATTCGAATTCGTAGAAAATCAAGAGAAAGTGTTCTAATTGAGCGCTACATCCTGGGCTAAGAGCAAGAGTCCTGATCCAGTGTGTGACGCCCAGTTAGAACCCTTTACATTCCAAATTGTCAGTATCCTTCTTCTTCTTCTGCAATTCATTCTCTGATGTCTGCTAATTTTCTTAATCTCAAACCATCCCAAATTAAAGTTGTTTTCTTTCCAGCTCCTTCTATGTCTACTCTGTTACCTCTGCCATCTATTTCTTCTCCTCCATCTCCACCTTTCCTCTGTAGCTTTTCCCATAATCTAGGTAGAGATTGTGATTCTCTCTCTCTTTTATTACTGATATTACTATTACTACACAGTCCTGTCATTTGCATCTATGGAATGGGCACAAAGCTTGCACATCTCTTCCCTTTCAGACCACTAGACTTCTTGTTCCCTCACTGATTGCTGTTGTCTTGACCGAAGCTCAATACTTGAAATACTTGCTTACTTATCACTTGCTCTGCTTCGGTCAATCTATAACGTCTTTATTAATCTACCATTTGTCCTTTTTCCTCATGGTTCCATTTCAAACGTTCTTTTATCTCTTTTGATTTTCTTTTGAACTATATCACTTGGCGAAACTTTCTTTGTATTGTTTTAAATATGTTTAATGGGGTTTCCACTATATCTTTCTTCTCCTATTGCTCCTTATTATCCAATTCGTACTCTGAGATCTCAGACACAAATTCTCCTTGCTGTCCCTCACCCCCTTGTACACAATCCTTATCACATAACATTCTGAACCTCTTGCCCCTCACTATTGGAATAGACTTCCACATTCTATTAATTTTCTCTTTAATTTGTCACCAAAAAACAACTTCTTTCACTTTCTTCTTCTTGCAGTTTGGAGTGTCTTCATTGCTCATTCCTTAATATGTATCATTTTATGTTATTAAGTTTAGAGCTTTTGGCAAAATATGTAGCAAATAAATCGTTTCAATGTACATTGGGGTAATGACATTGGTCACAACCGCCAGTTGCAAAGTGCATCAACTCATTCAACTGTGACACATTTTAATGAGTACAAAGGTGGCCCAGACAGGCATGCCACGGGGCATCACAATGCACAAGCTTGGAGACATTCTGCATAAACATGTCTTGCTTGGACTTTTTCAGCACCCACAGCATTCTGAATGTGAACCTGATTGTTAACCACACCCAAGGTATAGTTAGTAATGTCCATTAATCCTCACTACAAGGCAGGGGCCTTGTGAACATAATAAGCACTTTCTGTTGAGATGATTTTAAAGGAAAATTACACAGAAAATGGAATTCCAAACCAAAAAATATAACCATGGTGACGTAATTGCATGCGCCGGCTGAGGACTATGGATGACTTTTGCATGTCAAACATTTTAGAGATCCGTTTAACAGTAACAATGCAACAGTTTGCTTGGATTAGTATAGATGGATAAATGAATATTTTCAGATGGAAGTCCCCTCATGTCGACATTTGCGACAATTGTGCAAAATGGAGCCTTTACCGTAGAACGAATCAGGGAGAACATGTTATGCTGCTTTGCTAAAAGCACACATCTCACACCTCTTAAAGTGTCAGATCACTTTCTATGTCTTACTGCAATTTTCTGAAATGGGCAATTTACAGAAATAGACTGCAGAGCGCCACTGGGTGTCAGAATGTGTGACATGCAGACAATTGGCACAAAATGCATGAGCGCTTAGAACATGAAGTGACATGTACAAAGCCTTAAGCGAGAGATGCAGGTTCACAATGTAAATGAAGATGAGAAGAAGAAGAAGATGAGGGGGATTCATTAAGGACATCTTGAGGGACGCGTTAATATAAACTGTCAAAATAGAACAGGATCGAAAAGGTGAGATTACAAAATCCCCAGTCAACTGTATAGTGTGAAAGGAAGACTTCAAAAGCCTTTATTAACCTTTCCTTAACACTTGTTCTCAAAGACGTATACCAAGTAATTGAACATCAGCAGGGAAGTGCCACTTTTCTAAGCATTCCCACAGCCATAACATAGCTGATAATGCATATATTTGGAAACGAGAAAGACAGTGAGACATTTTAATAACATTACTTCCTATAAATACATGTTCAGAAAGAAGCGTTTAATGAAATCCAGCAACTGCATTAAGTTGTCTTTTATAAAAATGAATGCAGCGCAACTTATAGCATCTGCAAATTTAAGGTGATTCACACAGATCCCAGTTTGGATAAATCTTTTGTAAGGTTCATCTGAGGTTTGACCACGTGGCTTGAAGGGAGATGCTTGTCTACGGCTCTTATTCGGTCTCTGCCTGCTTTCACAGGGACAGGAAGTCGCTGCTGGAGGAAGGCTTAGGAAATGTAGGGAATGATTAATGCACTAGAGTACATTTAGAGTAGTCGATTTGGAGGAAGAATACAGAGAGGTAGTGAGTGACCTGGGACCCAGTCAGACAGTTAGATGTATAGGCGATTATGTGTAGTCAGCTCTTCGTGAGGTATTCAGTGACTTGAACACTACCAGTGCCATCCCTACACCAGAGATTCAACCAGTCCGTGTCAGTCACTTGAAGTGAGTGGACAAGACACATGTCATCACGTTACACTATGGAGGAGGTGAGGGAGAGCCACAGACATTAAAGACGGTGGGCAACATACCAGTGTCCTCTACTGGAGTGATGTATTTATTTATTTATTTATTAGTAAGGCGCCCTACAACCCATGAGCATACGGGCACACATGAACACAAATACAGTCCAGCAATGATGGGACAACCATACAACCAGGATCAATTAAGCAAAACAAATGCAACCCAAACTGAAGAAAACAAAACGTTGTGAGAAGAGGCGTGTTTTCAGCAAACGTTTGAACTGATCCGGTGATTTAGCACCTCTTAAGTCGGGAGATAGTTTGTTCCAAACACACAGTGCTGAATGTATTTGTTTAAGTGAGTGGATGAGACACCCTTCATTGGGCTACACCTGAGAGGTGGAGTGGGAAGTGCAGAGATTCCCTGTGGGCATATGGTGTGAGTCCAACTCACCTGATTTTTCTGGTAATGAACAGCAGAGATTCGTGGAAGTGGCTGATAGACTGGTTAATAAGAGCAAGACATAGGGCCTCATTATGAGTCCGGTGGTAGCTGTGCCGGTAAAACCGGCAGGCTGCCGCCGGACCTGTAGTGAATTACTGGTGCCAGACTTGCCAGAATTATTGGGGCATTACAGCCCAGTGGTCTTGTCAATCCAGCGCCGGCAATTCTGTAAATCCCCGTTCCCGTGCAGCCCGATAGGATGCGGAAACACCGGCACCATGTCGTAATGGTGCAGGTGTTTCCGTGCATCTCTACGTGCGGGTGCCGTTCCAACCGCCAGGTCAGACCTGGCGGGCGGAACAGCACCCACCTGCAGAACCCATAGTTTGCCGGTCTGGAAAACGGTGCTGGTACGGTTCTACCGATACCATTAATTCCGGACCGGCAAACTTGTAATGAGGGCCATAGTCATTGGGACGTGTGCTGCTGGTGGTCTCTTCATGCCTTCAGCAGTACTTGTGTGTACTGGGGATTACTGAACTGCAAATGATCAAATGAAACTATTAAATGCAAAGTTATTGCATCACAATAATGAATTTCCACCAAGAAAGGCAGAGGAGGTTACAAATTCAGTTCTGTCCACTCAGGGGTAGAAGGGTGAGGGATGCAGATCGTGTCTACTGAAGAACCGGGAAGAATAACACGCAGAGTAGTCTAATAGTGGGAGGAGTTTGAGATAGGTCAGGCAAAAATGATGATGATCAGGAAAAAGGTGACCATCTATCAGAGTTCAGATGGGAAGGAGCATTCTGCTGGGAAGCAGGGACACTGAGGAGGACGAGAAATCATTGCATGGCATCAGCACCGTGACAGTCAGCAGCATCATGTTCACATGATCCCAGCCTGTGTGCTAGCCCACAGTGAAGGCCTAAAGTATGGGAGTACATTACAGAGAATAAACAGCATCCAATCCTGGTCAATCTGCCGGAAAGTGCCATGCCAACAGAAGGCAGACACCAACCTACATACCAGATCTATGTAATCCGCACTCTGGCGAACTACGACGGCACCATGGACTGATGTGGGAAGAAGTTAACATGTCAAAAGTGCACTCTTTCACCTGCCATCATTCAGCATATCTACTACAGTCTGTGCAATTACCCCAGAAAATACTGCACTTGGGCTAATGCTTGTGAGTGGGGAACTTAGCTCTAGACCTTGTAGTCCAGTGACACACAGCAGTGTTCCTCCATTGTGTCAGTTGTGGAAGTATATGAGTGTGGCTAAACATATTTTATGTCCATGACAAACAGTGCCTGCCCAATCCTAACCTAACCTGGCTATACAGTTGCCAATGTACCTCTTGCCCTAACATTTGTGGTTAATCTTATGGGAAAAGCCGATCACCACTGGAAAGTTCGGACTGACATTTGTTTCTCATGCAGAACAGTGGCAGAATTGTACAACAAGGGTACGATTAGAGTGTGGTTGGTACTACAGCAGTCCATAAGAATACAAGTCCACTTCGCCATAGATATGTGGACCAGTGGTCAGAACATTCATTACATTGGGTGAACCTTCTCTTCTCTGACAACTAAGAAGGGTCCAAGAGTATTTCCAGGGGTTATCAGGTATATACAGTTTCATCACCAGGAAATGTTGTGCATATGAGGGTTTCAGAGCACAATCGACAGGGGCGTTGGCATCTGGGAGAAAGTTATAGTTTGCATTCCTGCTTTGTTGCAGCAGGAAATTGATCAAATGTCTTTACTGGCTTACAAAGTTTCAACCAAGCACACATCACCTGCTTTGCACATGTCCTTCAACTTATTGGTCCCATGCTTGATCTGTACTTGGCAGTCTGTGAAAGAAATAGACATTTTGGCTCAGAAGATCATCTCCCATTTCAGCCACACTTGCCAGGACAAAAGTGCACTGTGCCAACTGCTGGTCTGCCAAACGTTCTCAATGTACAACCCGAAGACATGTCTGGCCACTCTACTGGAATTGTACTTTCCATGCGCTGAGAAGGCTGTGTTATGGTGTGGGGCATTTGTATAGCACCTTTTGTCATTGGTCTGATTCCAAAGCGCTGTGGGTTGAATGCCCTTGGGGACTGCTATGTGAGCAGTGCAGTGCCATCACAGATGACTAAAATACCCACAGCAGAGTTCCAGATGGGGCATTCTTAACACTGTGTCAGTGGGTGGCAGCTGCTGTCTAATGTCTGCTCCATGCTATTACCCTTTTACTACCAAGTGGCTTACCCTTCACAATGCAACAGGGAGTGAGCTTCTCCCTCTGGTGTACTTCTGGAACTGAACCTGACCAATGTGGTAAGTGACCCTAGACTGGCAGATGATGCGTATGGGGCATAGATTGTGAGGGCCTTTCATTCAACCTTGCATGGAGATCACGCGTAGGTAAAATTGAGTAGCTGCTGGCTTTCTTAATGGGCCTGTATTTTAAATTGTCCACTTTCTATCCTCATGTGTCAGGGGAGAAGACCTTTTGCCAAGTACACCAGGAACATCAAGCTCGGGACTAATGGCATCAATAAACATTATATCGCTGACACCTGTTGAAAGCTTTTTGAGAAGTGCAGGCAGGGGCCAGGGGAGGGGAATCTGTAAGTAACCCTCCTCAGTGACTCGGGCATCTTGAATGCAGCCGGAACAGACAATGGATCAGCATACACGCATGGACTATCTACTGGAAACCTCATCCATTTGAGGGGATGATGACCCATTACAGTATTGGAACAGCAAGTTGCTGTGTAATCACTAGGATGCCCCTGTGCCAGTGTGCAGGGTCCAGAGCTACTGTCTCTCGCCACAGGAGAAGCTCTGAAGTGCTGCCTGTTGAGCAATTGACATTTGTGAAAATAAAAAGTCACTTCATTGCAGACGATTATGGAATGACACCCACCCATATACAGCACATCAGCTCAGTTGTTGATGATAATGTATTACCTAGCACATGTTAGATATCTAAAATTAGTGCAGGGTTGTTTCATGGTGCATACAGTAGAAGAAAGGATAGCTGTATTAGTGATTGAGATGCCCTGAGCAGTTGCTGTCTAACATATGATGTTGCCTATTGTGCAAATAATGTTTTTTTAAAGTTGCTATTCTCTCATGATGATTACACTACTAAGCAAACATTTCAAATTGCCACAGGTGGTGCAGCCAATCAATAAGGTTGCCAGGTTCTCCCACAGCGGGTTTTATGGTCTTTTCATCACTTTTTTGCATCGTGGGACATTTCCATCACATTTTTTGCATTGAAAAAATTTGCATCGGATGCAATTTCTTTTTTTTAAAATGGGGGTTCCACCCCGCCCCCCTTTTTTACCCTTTAATACCCCCCAAAAAATTAACCCTTTAACCTTTAAAAACATGCATTCGATGCATATTATTTCGATGCAAATCCCTCGATGCAAATGAATTCGATGGAAAGTCCATCGATGGATTTACTAGATACCCCCACAGAATAGAGTGACCCCTAATTATTGTGAGTTTGTTCACAGGGCTCAATACATTTCTGGAGTGCTTTCACAGAGCACAGCAACAAATTAAAGTTCTAAGATTCTCCCAGAGAGCCAACAAACCAATAGGATTCAAACATCCTCTTGTCCGGTGCAGTCATCCCTTAAGGGTCTCCTGTTTGTTCACATAGCTCAGCCACACACTGCAGATCATGGGTTTATTTACAGGGTGCAGCTACCCACTAACATTCTCATTTCTTTTCACCAGGCACACTGGTCCACTACAATTTTCAACCTCTCGCACACAAATGTGCCTACAGTTAGCCATCTCTACCCTTGGGACGTCGGGGCACACAGCGGAATGCATGGCATATAGTCGCTATACACAAAGGTGGTCTTATGTATATTTCACCTCGGGACTGACAACAATCAAAGTTTAGACACGGTTGCTGCTTTGGCGGTGGTTGCATGTGTTGGTTGTACATGCACTCAATGGGTTCATTGTTAAGGGAAAGGTGCAAATGTTGCACCCTTTTTTTTACAAGTATCATTGCCGACAGGCCAATACAAAGATGTTTTTTGTTCTCTCATAATTCGTGGTTATCCTTTACTGACCGGGATGATATCTTGTATCATTTACAATTCCTTTGTAAACTATTGATGCATTAGGACCATGATCTTATTCTTGCAGTGTGCTTTGCTGGATATATGATTGCTTATTATCATGTTATTTCATTTTTCCATTGTAAATAATTATCCCACCCCGCATTTCTCTGGATGGACTGGCATTTTTATAATTTCATATACATGATATGTTGATTTGAATCATGTACCTGCGAATCTGTATGTGACTTATGATTTGGTTATTTTCTGAGTACTAGCCTGGAAAAAGACCAGTGGTTCGAAACACCTGTCAGCTATATTCATATTCAGTTTATTCATGCATAAAAATACTTTGCAATTGCACAGTGTGGTTGTGTAACTTCTTACATGTTCTCTTACTTTGGACACCCTGGGCAGAGGTTCCATATATATGCACAACCACCTGCAGCAGGCAAGGGTGAGGGCGTCCTGTCGTAAGTCAACCAAAAACGTGTTAATATCCCTCACTAATAGCTTCTCCTCTAGTAATCTCAACAAGTAATTTGGATTGCTATAATTGGGGACCAGTTTAATAACTAGGAAGAGATGTTGTACTGCCGTGGATGTGGCTAAGGCAATTTGACCGTATCCTGGTGCACAGTCTGGTAGGTTTATAACTGTTCTCCGAATTGTGGCCTCAATCTTATCTAGTTTTTGTTTTATACCTTCCTCATGCCCTTCCCCCACCTTGTCTTGATGCGCCTCTAAACACAATTTTAGATGCATAGTGCGCATTACAAATAACCAATAAATAAATAAATAAATAATAAGGCCTAAAGTACATATCACAATTCTGTCAGTGTCTGTGTGAAACATGATTATTTTTTTTTAGCTGATACAATTATTTAGACTTCCTGAGTTAAAATAGCACAATCATTCAATGAGTGGTCTTATAAAGATATGAGGGTTGGACGCAAGGCTCGCTACTGTATTAACTCCCACCCCAAAACGTGTTAACCTGACTTCAGAGAACATAAAGAAAAGTATGCGCCTGCAGTTTTATTATCATTAAATCCACAATGTTGCTTTATATAGGCAGATCTCGAATCACTGTACCCACAGAGGGACTTCTAACATACATGTCCTTATGCATAATCAATTCATGACGGAGCAGCGATAGAGGGCAGTGTGAACATGTAATGGTCCAGAAAGCTGGCAAGAGCAATATAATGAAATTATAAGGCCCCAGTAATTGGTTATATACAAGGGATGCCTGATTCAAGTGCTTCCATACAGGAGATTAGCTATGGAAGCAGCCAAGACGTATTTCCCTCTTCCCTATACAGTGGTCTGCAATATTACATCATTGACCTAAATTGCATCGGAAAGCACTAAGCAGCCTGTCCTAGACTCTAACTAGAGGTAATCATTTAGGTGTAAAAAAGGCACACACTTCCAAAGGCTGGACCATTGGATTCAGGCCTTCATCATTACATCTTAGCGTACGGGCACGATAGTCTGCCATTATTCCAACACGGAAATCACTCTGAAATGTAAACTCCAATCTATTCATACGTGATGGATGACACGATGAAACGATGACAGTTTTTACACTGTGGAGATTTGCACAAAATACATTCGCATTAGAGGTTTTAATTTGTGTTCAAGGAGCTGGAAACGTAAGTCAAAACAAACAGGATTGCGTTTACTCTAAGGAAGTACTGCACAGGGAGTTTGCCTCTCTGTAGTGCCCATAGCAAAACAAAAGAGGTGATGGCTGGAAGGTTTAGAATGAATCTTAACCTCTGGCATTGCTCTGGGCAACCCTCCAGGCCATCATTCTTTGCCTGCCAAGCCATTACAGAAGGGGATAGACCATATGCAAATCAGGCTTGGTCCCTCCCCCAAAGGGTAGTCCAGCCCAAACTGCTAGGACACATCCCTTCTGCACATCCCCTTCTGCACATCCCCAGACATTTTTCAGCCTTGTTGAGAGTCATCAGTAAGGAGTAGCTTGGGTCTCTAGGCCCAGCAGGCACGGGACCCACGTCTGGGCATAACCGTCCCACTCGGGATGACAATAGCAAAACAAAAGAGGTGACAGCTGGAAGGTTTAGAATTAATCTTATCCTCTGGCATTGCTCTGGGCAACCCTCCAGACCATCGTTCTTCGCCTGCCAAGCCATTACAGAAGGGGAAAGACCATATGCAAATCAGGCTTGGTCCCATCCCCAAAGGGGTAGTCCAGCCCGAACTGCTAGGTCACATCCCTGCTGCACGAGACCACAAGCATCCCCAGACATGTTGCAGCCTTGTTGAGCGTCATCAGTAAGGAGTAGCCTGGGTCTCTAGGCCCAGCAGGCACGGGACCCACATCTGTGCATAACCGTCCCACTCGAGGTGACAATAGCAAAACAAAATTTGTGTTGAAGGAGCTGGAAACGTAAGTCAAAACAAACAGGATTGCGTTTACTCTAAGGAAGTACTGCTGAGGGCATTTGCCTCTCTGTAGTGCCCACCAGGTAATTCCTAAACTTCACCTTAAGTAAAAAGGTTGAAAAGCTCTTGTTCCTCTCCAACAGCACAGCGCCGCATGAGCTGGCGCCGGAAGAAGGGACCGGCACACGCTAAATGAGTTCCACTCTTAAAGGAACTTTTTCAGTCAATGTTTAACCCTTGGTAACAAAGTAACATGATTTGCGCAGCGTTTTTCTATGGGATTGCGCCATTATAAAACGCTTATGTGAATCAGGCCCAATGTGTCAGATATATGGTTTTGTCTTTGTGTGTGTAGTTACCCGAAAGGAGATATGTGAGGTCGAGAAAGTCTACCTTTGGATTTAAAGAGCAGCACACTAGCAGAAACAGGAATGATGTAATTTTAACAGGAGAGGAAAGCATTAAACAAGACGTTGCTCCTCATTATGAATTTGACCGGTGTTGTACATTTTATAGTAAAGTACAATGTATAGTAAAGGTAATTACAAACAGAGAGCACATAACGACAGGAAGGAAATCCTTACATTGGCTTAAAGTTGAAGATAGAGTCATATTTAAGTGTATGACAATAGTCCACAGGTGCTTATTCGGCAACACACCCAGTTATTTTAAAAAACAATTTTCAAGTTATACCCCGGAGACAAATAAGATCAGCTGATCTGGGCCTGCTTAATGTACCGCGCATCAATCGTGCTACGGGCCGGGGTAGATCATTTCCAGTGCAGGCAGCGCAACATTGGAACAAGCTGCCCGCCACTCTCCGGCAAGCGGAAAACTCTCAGAATTTCAGAATTTCAGCACCCTGATGCCCGTGGGCTTTCGCAGTGTTACAAGCATATATAAACATAAACATTTTTGGTGGTAAATCTGCTAGCGCCAATTTTTATGGCAGTAATGGAATTAGTGCAAGTTTTACTGCACCAGCAAATTCCAACTTTGGAGTTGTAGTGGAAGATTCACCCACAGAACAGAGCCGTAGGTAAATCCACCCCTTCCACCACAGAAACCATTGGATTTCCGGCATCAGTATTATCCCTCACCATAAATGTAACAAAATACTCACTGAGTCACATGAGCTCTAAACATGGGAATAAGCTCCACCTTACTGCTAATTGGAATCCCACGATAAACCCACAGGACCTCATGGGCTTGGTGGTATTACAGTAATACCGCCACACACCTGTTACCGATAATAGACGGCAGTTATGCAACCCCTGAGTTATTCCACATTTTGGAGTCACAGAGGACTCTGTTGGGGAAATTCCCACACGAATGCATTGATGGTTTTGTGCGGAGGAAATATCCTGCGACCAAAAACATGCACTTTTCCTTGGTTTCAGTACCGAAACGTTACATTTGGCAGTGGGTCAAAATAGGAGGAAATCCCATTACACCCACTCGCCTTACAGCGCGCACAAGTCTAGATGAGACCTATGATCTGGCTGCATCTCACTAAGCTGTGAGGGAAACCAACATGAAAGTACTATATGAGAATCCATCATATCTGCCCGTTTAGCACTGGAGTAAAATTGCGATTTTCACTTGATTAGTATAGGGAGTCTTTGAGAATCAAATCTTAGCATGTTTTCTCTGCAAACATTAAAAGAGCAAGATGTAATACAGAGAGACTACAGTACCACTGACTGCACACTATGAGGATTTAAGGTCCCCATGGAGTTCATGACAAAATGCAGTAATGAGGCCATAGGTCGAGTTCCTATATAGGTCCATGGTACCCTGAAATATTCTTTTTAGATACAGCCGGTGGTATGTCCTTCCTTATAGTACATTGTCACTCCATCATCTGCTGTAATACTGTGTTTCCAGATAGATGCTATGTTTAAAACATGAGGAAACAGTCCCATACATCACGTATAACGTGTAAGAAGAAAATACTGAAACTATTTTATTATAAATGCCTTTAAACTCCAGTTGTGTGATCTGGCATGCATGGCATCATGCAGACTGATCCCTGCTCTTCTGTGCTAAACAGCAGCAGCACACTAAATAATAACGCTGCAATAATTCTCTTGTTATTCATCAACTATTGGCACAAAGTGATAATTATTGACCTCCTTTAAAAGAATGGTTCGGTCAAACATTTTTATTGCCCCTACGGGTCGGCTATGTGTTTTTAAGCCTAAGTCTCTCGATTTCAGAAAAATTTCCTATGGACCTTACCTGAGTTTTCGTCCATTAAACGCACGCGAAAACAGGCACCAGGGAGCTGCCATTTTGTGATAATCCTATCACTTGCCCCATCGCCTTGGCTGACCTGCTTTTGCGGCACTAAATCATATCCCCCGCCACTGAGCCTGTCATCAGCAGACGCGTACCGCCCATTTCACAACGCCAAAGCACGTCTTGTGTCAACAATCGCTGCGCTTCAGCTAATGACGTGTCGCCATGGAAATGGCAAGACGCCTCTTTCCTCAATAAGTATAAACAGACCGTTTCACAACACACAGCAGCAGATTTCCGATTCCATTCCTCGCTTTGTGTTACTTTGAGTATTCTGTGACTCGTTTCTGTGCTCTGGTCAGCTACCTTCGCCGCTTGTAGCCCGTGTGAACACCTGTACCATTGCTATAAATTATTTTAGTTTGTTTACCACACAATGGCTACAATAATGCCCTACATGTACGAGCCCGAGTATACCGAGGAGGAACTACTGGAAAGGGAAACATGGAAAACGATGGGGCTTCGGATGGCAGTTGGCAGGACGAATCAACGGATGAAGACCCTGGACCTAGTCGCATGGACGGTGTTTCCACCTGGTGCACATGCAATCGGTGCGAGCTAATGCCAACCGAGGACAAGAACTGCTGCTGCTGTGAAAACTCGGTATGTGTGGCCTACATTTCGGAAGGCGAGCCACGGCCCCAATGCATCACCGAGCTGCCAGACTTCAGGGCAGCCTGCCTCACACGGTCCGTGTTGAGGATAATGATGGTGCTTATGCACAAACTTCGGGCAACTGTTCGTCCTTGTAATCCGAGTAACGAGTAAGTATACTCTGCTTGTGATGCCACTACTATTTCATGGTCGTCTCCTATATCCAAAATTACATCTACATATCATTGTAACGCATGAAAGTCGTTCAATAGTGTGCAGTGTCTAGATAGCATTTGTCTGAGCAGAATGCCATTAGTTACAAGAATTGTCATTGACAACAAACGTTTAATAAACTTATCTTGGTCATTTAAAAACAGTTTGTATCATTCTTTTTCACAGGTGGTACAGGCTGGTGGCCTATCGTTCCTTTACATGGTGGCTTCACGGGAGGCTTGGACACCGCGTTCCAAGAGTAATACCCGCCTGTGCCATTCGAGCCATAAAACAAACTTTCCCCAGTGACAGCGGTCAATACAGGGGATTTTCCCTCGCTGTGCTGCAACCTGACCTGTACAATGTGCAAAGTTTTGTATTTTTGTGCCATCAAAATAAGAAAAAAAATAAAACACCACATATATATTAACAACGGTTGTTTCGATTTTTTAAATGAATCAAGTGTGTCTCCATTCAAGAGTCTTCCTGTGCCTTGTCTGCATGCCCACCGGTCCATCCATCCCACCCACCTCTATCAAAGGCGGTTCGCGCCAGTGGATGTGCGCTGCCATGGTGTGCTGTCAGGAGCGCGAACGGCCAAGGTGCCAAACAGCATGTACACTTCAAAAGGTATTCCACGCCCAGGGGCCATTGCTCACATGGCCTCCTCAGACCCTGTGTCTCCAGGCAGGCCTCCCCTGACGCTGGCCGCCCCCCTGCAATCCACATAAATGTGTCTCCATTCAAGAGTCTTCCTGTGCCTTGTCTGCACGCCCACCGGCCCATCCATCCCACACCCCCTCTATCAAAGGCGGTTCGCGCCAGTGGATGCGCGCTGCCATGGCGGGCTAGCAGGGAGCGGGAACGGCTGAGGTGCCAAACACCATGTACACTTCAAAAGGTATCCCATGCCTAGGGGCCATTGGTCACATGGCCTCCTCAGACCCCGTGTCTCCAGGCAGGCCTCCCCTGATGCAGGCCGCCCCCCTGCAATCCACATAAGTGTGTCTACATTCAAGAGTCTTCCTGTGCCTTGTCTGCACGCCCACCGGCCCATCCATCCCACCACCCTCTATCAAAGGCGGTTCGTGCCAGTGGATGCACGCTGCCATGGGGGGCTGTCAGGGGCGCGAACGGCCAAGGTGCCAAACAGCATGTACACTTCAAAAGGTATCACACGCCCAGGGGCCATTGCTCACATGGCCTCCTCAGACCCCGTGTGTTCGGCCAGGATCCCCCCCTCACACTGGCCAGCCCCCGGCAAACCACATAATACCACGACATACACACATCATTCATTCACAAACACACCCCTGTTTCTAATACTTTATAAACCACTTGATATGTCTCATGAGAACATCTTTGTGCTTTGCAAGTCAACTCCTGAACGTGCTACCTGAGGAACACTGAGATCTATGCTAATCTGCTCATTGTCGTGCTATCCATGAACTTTCTTGTGTGACCGCTTCGAGCAAACTCGTCAGTGTGCTACCTGTGGCCATCTACCTGTTCTCCGGCAACATACTGCTCGGCTTGCTGAATCCAACTGCTTGTTGGTCAAGGTAAGGCCATGTATCCTAGTCATATTTTGTTGATTTTTAAATTTCTATCTATTTGCGAGTAGAGTACTCAATAGTGCCATGTTCATTGGTCTCATTGCTATTGACTTGAGTTTCAATTGTTATGCTATCAATATATCTATTTATTTTCATCTGTGTCAATTGTCATCGAATTGCATCCTTCGGGGGTCCAGTCTATAATGTAAGCATGTTTCCTTCTCGTGCAAGACTGAACATCCAAGGGACGAGTCACATGTTCAGAGTTTAGTCACATCATTTATACATTTCTGCAACTTATGCAAATACTAAGCCGCACATGATGAACTGGTATAGTTCCGGCGACCAAAACAAACCTTGCATTGAACATTGTATGGTTAATTTACTTTTGTATCACATTTTTATTCATCAAGATTGTATAATAATGTCGATATTTACTTTTCAGAATTTTCAACAATGCCTGCCTGTTCGATTAGAGGTTGCCCTTCGAAGACCAATGCTAAATCTGAAGGCACTACAATGCATGTATTAACGAAAACTGTTGATCGAATAAGAGAATGGGTCAGACATTGCGGATATCCACTGGTTGAGCTGGAAAGTAGAGTCCAACAAGTCTTAGAGGATAGGAGGGGTGATCGATACTGCATCTGCAGCTGGCACTTTTCCTCGAACATGTACGCCACATCTTGGGTAACAAAGAAGAATAAATGGGGAACGACACGAAAATTGCTCGCAAACGCTATTCCCACTCTATTCGTCCACATTCCGCCACTGGTGAGTCAAGTGTCCGGATTTAGCTTTATGCCTTGCAGTAGTGTGTAGGTAGCCGAATGGATTAATTGATATTTTAGGTGTTGTGTCCCTTGTAATACTTTCGACATTGATATGAGTGTATAGCTTTTTGAATAATGACATTTATCAATATATTATTTTTCGATTTCATAACCCACAAACAAAATCTATATATGGGCACAGGGAACTGTGCTATATTGCGCATTTTCAATAGCATTACTCTCAAGTATTCTGTCTCCTTACATGGACATTTTTAATATTGGCATTTCATTATCAATCAATAATTTACCTTTACAACTGCTTGACTATCCCTTGAATCTGAAGCAAGAACATTCAACATCCGTGACATGCTCGCAGTTATCAACCACTTCTAGTGCGTATCAGGTAATCTTACTTGGCTATTCCGCTACAGACTTGTTTTATGCATGTCAAGTAATAGTTTTTATGTATCGTGTAATTATTTTACCAAATGTTTGGTTAGTGCTTTCCAATTGATATACACCTTAGTTATCGTCCACTGGTGTTTGTTTTCAGTTATAATTAGTGTTATCCATACTAATGCAAGTACTGTCTTTCAGGGAGATGCTGAACCGTCCACCACATTGACAACAGCCCTAGATGTTCTTCAGCAGCACGAGGTATGGATACTGACAGCTCCATTGAACTAGATCATCAGAGCTGGAATACTTGTCGTTTGATTGTTCTACACAATGTTTCATTCGTGGTTAGCCATTGATATGTACATGCGCGGTCGACCCCAAGTGTGTGTTATGTTTTCAGTATTGTAATCCTTACTAATGCAAGTACTATGTTTCAGGCAATTGATGGAGCGTCAACCCCTGCACTTGATGCTTAGCCTGACATTCAAGTAATTCCAGGGGAAGTGGAAGCAGGACCTTGCGTATACGAATCGACGCAACAGCTTTCGGAAGCGCGCACCACATTTACAACATCCCTAGATATTCTTCAGCAGCACGAGGTATGGATACTGACAGCTCCATCGAGCGTGATCATATAACGTGATTCCATTTGCTATACTTTCTTCCCTATTAACGCAAGTACTGTGTTTCAGGGAGACGACGGAGATTCCACTACAATAACAACATCCCATTTAGATGATGCAGATGTAAATAAATCGGAGAAATAAGTCGATGAAATCTGATCATATTTAGATATTCCTTGATTCTTTTAGACAATGCTTCATTTGTAATTATCTATTTATATGTACCTGTGCCGTCGACACCAAGTGTGTGTTATGTTTACAATATTGAAAACCATACTAATGCAAGTACTATGTTTCAGGGAGTTGCTGATGCCTCCTATCCAATACAATCATTCATGCAGTCCATGCGGAGCCAGAGGTATGGATACTGACAGTTCCATCAAATTAGATCATCAGTGCTCGAATACTTGTCGTTTGATTGTTCCACACAATGTTTAATTCGTGTTTAGCTATTGAGATGTACCTGTGTGTTTGTCCTCACGTGAGTTTTATGTTTTCAATATTGTGATACATAGTAATGAAAGGGAGTCGATGGAGCGTTATTCCGTGCTGTCTATGTGGATACAGAAAATATAGTCGTTGCAGCGCAAGAGGAAGGAAAGACATGCGGAAATGAATTGGAGCAACAGCGTGCATATGTTGAAGTTCGAGTCAAGAAAGTTGCAAAGAAAAGAAACAAAAATAAGGTTAGTTACAAACAGTTCATAATTTTAGAAATTGTTTTGTGCTGGGACTATATTATGTTTTTTTTCCTGTCAATTGTACTATACTTTATCTTGTGTTTAAACTGAACATCTCTTTTCCAATATGTCCTCTAGTTACCCGTGGGTGTACAAACGATACATACACAGACAGTGAAGCAAATGAGAGATGTTGCTTGCCAGACCATTTACACTATGGAGGAACTATTAATTCAGACGCGGCGTGTTGAGACTTGAGATGCTTATATCCAATGGCCAGAACATGAATTGAATGTGTCCGGAGAATCCAGTAAAGTTTTATTGGACCATTGCTACAGTGCGACCGCACAGCCACAAGAAGATGATATTGAATGTATTGAAGATAGCTCTGAAGTAGTCGCAGATCAATTCACACAATCTACACCCGCCAAAAAAATGCCACCCAAAAAGCTGTCGACATTGTTGTGTTCTCCCAGCAATGTTGAAGTAACAGATGTTGAAATGAAAGAGAATGAACCAGCAGCATTCACCGACGCATCAGAACTTGTTATCAGCGATATTTCTTTCAATTGTGGTCATATGTCCTCAACGATACTGTCCAAAACAACTTTGAAGCTGGATGACAGTCTAAAGAAAGAGGGCAAATACATAGTATTCGACAGTTGTTTGATGGATATTATAAGTATGCTGAAATGTGGGCATTCAGTTAGAGGGAAAGTATGTGGGAAGCCATTGATTCATGTCTCGTCAAAAACAAGGCAGTAACGTCAAAATACATGTCGCCTGTAGATTAAATCATACGTTTTCATGGTCTGCACAACCAATGCTGGGGAAACTGCCAGCAGGCAATATACTGTGTGCAGCTGCCTCACTTTTTAGTGGGTCCAGTTTTAGAAAGTTAGAGTCTTTCTTTCAGTTTGTGGGACTCCATTTCATTTCTAAAATGCAGTACTACAAATTCCAACATGATTATTTATTTCCGGCCATTAGTGATGCTTGGAAAATTGAACAATTGCCTCTAGCAAGTACATTTGAAGGCAAACGATTCAGGCTAGCCGGAGATGGACAGTGCAACAGCCCTGGATTTTCTGCCAAGTACTGCACCTACCACTTTCAGGACATGGATAGTAAGAAAATTGTGAGTTTGGTGGTCGTGCAGGTGTCCCAATGTAAATCCTCAGTGGCCATGGAGAAACAAGGATTTATAAAATCATTGGAATATCTACAATCGAGGGGAATGCACATCGACCTCATAGCCACGGACAGACACGTTTCAATTGCCATGACAATGAGAGAGCAGTTCCCACATATTAAACATCAATTTGACGTATGGCATCTTGCTAAATCAATCAATAAGAAAATCTCGGCTGCAGGGAAAAAAAAAGGTTTGGAAAGTATTTCACAGTGTTCCCAGTCTATCAGCAACCATCTTTGGTGGAGCTCCAAAACTTGTGAAGGGGCGGGGGAAATCCTACTTGAAAAATGGCAGTCACTGATGCACCACTGTACCAACGTTCACCGCTGGACTGAAAACCAACATTTCCACCAATGTGAACATGGCCCTTTGTCCACAGAGGAGGCACGGAAGAAGAAGTGGTTGATTCCATCTTCACCTACACACAAAGCCATTGAGAAGATTGTTTACGATAAAACTCTATCAAGAGATTTGAGGGGACTGACAGAATTCTGTCACACAGGAGGTTTGGAGCTGTTCCACAATATGTGCCTAAAGTACAGGCCAAAGCGATTGCACTTCGGCATACAGGGCATGAAACATAGGACTCTACTAGCGGTCTTGGCCCATAACGAGAATGTGTGCCGTGAACAATCTAGGACTACGGGAAATGTAGGGATGCCTCGCTACACTACGGCCTTTGCAAAAAGAAGTAAGAAATGGGTGGTGAAACCAGTATATGAGGAAATGGAGTTCAACTTTGTTAAAGGCCTTATTGTTGCTGTACTAGAGAAGCACAGATATGGAATTTTGAGCGTTTCTGTGCACAGCGCTGATGCATTGCCACCGAACATTGCCACTGTGCCATGTCCACCCAAAGCAGAGCTCGTTTGGAAGTACAAATCCCAGTTTAAATGATTGTAATCTGATTGTCTTTTTGAAAATAATGTTATTGTACAGTGTGCATACAAAGTATGCTAACCCTAACTACATGGGTGTCATCTTTGACTTCTCTCTCTATTCACCTTATGTCGCTGACCTTGTGAATATGTGTATGTATATATTTTTGTTTCTGTAACTAAGTTTCTCAATCTCATGTAAATGCTGTGCACTGTTAACCGAGGGGAAGCTTGCGTATTGCAAATAATAAAACAAACAAACAATAAATCTCACTTTCAACTCAACTCCTCGGGTACTTTATACTTTCCCTGACCTTCCACCAAAAAGTCAATGGGCCTCATTACGACCCTGGCGGAGTGGGTTTACGCCAGCGGTATTCGCGGCGGACCCGTCCGCCCTACTACGAGTTCCCGTAGCGCCATGGAGCGTTTTCTGCCTGGTTTTTCCAGGCGGAGAAATCCATGGCGCTACGGGACCTTGTTGTTAATTACGCCACCGTATTTTACGGTGGCGTAATTAACGCCTTCCCCACTCCCATTATACCCTATGGGGCAAAAATGGGAATGGGGAAGGGTAAAATGGGGAATGGGGATTTACCGCCCCGCCAAGGTCGGAATGGGGCGGTAAATCCGCCAACCCCCATGGCGCTATCGGCAGCTTTCCGCCGTGCTCCATGGTGCATTTTGCGCCACGATTTCCGCCAGGGTCGTAATGAGGCCCAATGTCTCCATAGTTATGGTTCTCTAGGGCTGCAAAGCTCGCGGACAACGAGGACAAAATTGGGGGCCTTAGAACGCGCCAAGCGAGGCGTTGCAGATGGGAGAGAAGCCAGTTCACATTTGCACATTGAGGCCTAGTACATAGATGGAGTCGAAAATTCAAGTTCTCACAGATGGCTTTACACGGGATGTGGCAAAGTAAGAATGTATGCTCATGCAGATTGAAGGTAAGCGGCTTTGATTGTTTGCTCGCGGGCTGAAGAGGCCCGCGACTCGCACTGGCAGTATAAGGTTCTATTGTTTTTGACCTTGAGAGACAGGGACCATGCCGAAAGGACTTCATTTGAAGTAGGGGTGCAATAACGTAAGAGACGATAAGGCTGAAAATTCTGAAACTAGACCGAGTTTCATGTTAGTTCAGTATATGAAAAATCATTGGCACGAACACAGTGGGATTTACGGACTGCATTACGCAGAGACACAATGGAAATGGCAAATATAATGTAAGTAACTCTTTAGACGCTTTTATACCGGAATGAAGAATGAATGAATGAATGAATGAATGAATGAATGAATGAAGAGCAAGTAAACCGTTTGTGGGATCATCTTTCTACTGGGCACATGGGCATGCATGTGCCCATTCGTCGCGCATGTAGACAAACAGTTGTTTCTCAGTGGTTCAACGCAAAAAAATCATTACATTGGGCCTCATCACGAGTCTGACAGTAACCCTTAAATGTGGCGGTAGCGCTATTACCGCTGCCTTTAAGGGTCCGCCAGATCATAGCCTCAGCTGGGGGGAAATCCGTGGCAATTTTGCCAATTTTCGGTGCAATTACTGCCGGCGGGAAATCCGCCGGCGGTAATAGCGTGATATTTTCCCATTGGGCCCAATGGGGAATGAGGAATTCCCGAATGGGCCCAATGGAGAATGGGCAATAACCCTTCCGCCAAACCCGTGATCTGGCACTAATAGCGCCGGGGATTTGGCGGCAGGGCTAATAGCGCCGGCGTTACCGCCCAACTCGTGACGAGGCCCCTTGTGTGTTTACCTCGATTTATTTTGTTAGTTTTTGCATTGATTTTAGAGCCAAACATACTCCATTGCACTATCCTCGCAAGCAAATAGTTTCAGCTCGGCCATAATAAATAAAATGAATTATAGTAATAAAGATCGGCTGGTGAGACTAATTTCAATTTTTATGTTTTCTAAACAGGTACATCCTACCATACTGCTACTGCCACCTATTCCAGACCCCGGCCGACGGATTTTTCAATCACCTGCTGCAGCTTCTTGTAAACAACTGCACAACCTTGACCATTTTATGGGACGATCGCCAAGGGCCCACATGCCCTTATGCAGTACTAGCGGCTAGAAGCAACATATCAAGCTTTACGGTGGCCTAGTGCCTAGTTGATGGAACAGCCTTGTGGTTCACCGTGCGTCCAAAGTGCTTCTTTTAACATTTAATGTCAAATAAATGTACTTTACCAAATGTACCAAATTGCTGTTTGATTTTAAAGTACAGTTTCATATTCCGAATTGTGGCGCGCTGTGTTGTGAGTTGATCTGTGTTGGTTTCCGGGTTCTGTGTGAAGTTGCGTAGAAGACGACTGGGCGCGTTTACCTACGCAGCACAGTAACGTCACGGAGAGAGGCGGGAAATATGAATGTTTTGATAATGTCAGGCTCAGGGGCGGGGGATATGATTTAGTGCCGCAAAAGCAGGTCAGCCAGGGCGATGGGGCAAGTGATAGGATTATCACAAAATGGCAGCTCCCTGGTGCCTGTTTTCGCATGCGTTTAATGGACGAAAACTCGGGTAAGGTCCATAGGAAATCTTTCTAAAATCGAGCGACTTAGACTTAAAAACACATGGCCGACCCGTAGGGACAATAAAAAATGTTGATCGAACCATTACTTTAAACTAAGCTGAACGCTCAGAATGCAGTCAGTAGCCACTGATGTAGACTGCAGCCCAACCATTCTGACTTCAGACGTACACAGAGCAGCAACACAAGCATGTCTCTGCATTCAGTCACACAAATCCCCAACAAGATTTCTTTCATAGCACCTTCAGTGTGACAGGCAAGCCGATATGTGATTTAGCACATACACGTGAAAGTTAAAACATGGAATGCTACTTTCAATTTAGTATTGAGAAACCATTCACTTTTGTACAACACCAAATGCACGTTCGTGCTAAAACTGTTCCAGATCAATCAAGTTTGCAGTTAAAATGCTTACCTTATAAAGACAATCTTGTGGTTTAAATATTACAAACTAAAACCACATAATACTTTAGTGTATTAACTTTACTCACTATTAAACTAGTGGGTTTTGCTTCACCATCACAACTTCAAAACCAACATTGTAATTATCATTATATCTTAATAGCCTTACAAATATAAGAAGGCGTCATTTTTGCTTGAGATGAGGACCCTGCCGCCAAATCAATGCTCAACACAAGGACCAGTCATTATCAGAAAATACCTCTCCTTCATTCACAGATTTCACAAAAAAAATGAATCTGAAAAGCTAGGCATTGTTTAAATTAAGTATTTTAGAGGAAGTTGGTATTCTGCCTAGATCTGCCTTTCAAACCGTGAGCTGTCTCTGGAAGAGGGCCTTGTGATGACAAATTCTGTGATGCCAAATTCCTGCATGCTCGGCTTGGAAGCAATACGACACACAGCACTGCAGGTTCGATTCCCGGGTCCGTGCTTAGAAACCTCTGGGTATTAAGCACGTTATAAATAACCAATAATATCATATCATATCATACAACATTCTACAACCCTCTTCCATAGATATAACTCCACATGAAACGGAAAAACGTGTTGACACGTTGCTGAAAGCTGCTAGATGAAATGGTTCTTGTACAACGGGTGCAAATGTATGTGTCATATGTGTAACACCCACTGAACACCTGTAAGGCCACTTGGGCTATCACAGTGTTCCCAGAACTGAGATCAGACACCAAAAGCTTATTTCACGGGTTTTCTTTAACTTTTTACCTCAAACTATAACATGCCGTTTCATTACGGTGGAGCAACTCAGAAAAAAGATGTCAAGAATATGACGGTGGCAGGTGCACATCAAATGTTCCCAAATCTCAATAATGGGCAAAACCTAAAAACTGTTCACAAAGTCTGTCTAAGCTTCCACTGTAAGAAAATCCTCAAAAGAAATACATAGAAACAAAAGCCTTCCCTTTTCAAGGAGGACATCTTTGAGGGGTCAGCAGTAGAGTGGTTACATGTCATGCACACTTCCATATGGGTTGCAGGCCTCCATGGACTGCAGATCCACGGCGCTTGGGCTAATAGATGTTTTAGGGATCCTTTGAATTGCTGCCGCCTATGGGGAGGGGGTTCTTTTCAGGGTACAGCATAAGAGAGTTTCCTGCCAGGCTGTGTTGGTACATGTGGGATACTTTGTAGCTCCCTAGTGGAGTTAAATGGAGAAGCATGACTACTCTTTACTTCCACTGCCTCCTCCCAATATTGCACTTTCTCAGGTGCTGTTCCTTCGTGCCTAAACATAAACTGCCTTCCTCCCTCGCTGGCAAAGTAGCACCATTGTCTTCCTCCTGCCACCTCTGCAGTCTCCCCTTGAGCAATCAGGTCCTCCTTAATCTCCCTGTTTTCATGCCTCCTCTCTCATGCCTAGGATTGTCTGTAGCTAGGCCTCTCTCTACCCACTCAGTCTCTTACGCTCTCTCCTGATTATATCCCTTATCTTCTTCCTGCCAACACCACTTTCTCCTAGGATGTTATCTACTCTTCACAATGCAATTATCTGTTATGCATGCTCCTCTCTCCTCTTTGACCATCACTGTACCCTCCCCTACCACTCTTACTCTCCCCCTTCTCCTCAGAACAAATCTGCAGGCAAACATTATGTAGTCTTCCTCGTTCAGGTGACATATCTCTCCATCCTTTCCAAATCAATATTTCCTTTGTTCTCCGAGATGGTATCTCCTTCCTTCCATTAACAATGTCTCTCCTCTATAGCCAAACTCTCTCTCTCTCTGTCTCTCCTTTCTCTTCCTGGTGTTGTTTCCCCTTGCACAATGTTACTCTCTTCCTCATCGCAGTTGGAATCCTTCTTTCTCTGGTTTCAAAAACAATCTCTCCTCTCTATCAAATCCAAATCTCTCCCTCAAGCAAGATCTCATATTGATATGATAGGTTATTTATAACACGCTTAATACCCAGAGGTTTCTAAGCAGGGACCCGGAAATCGAACCTGTGGTGCTCCATGTTTTCTTGTTTCCAAGGCGAGCACCTTGCCCCTGAGCTATCCTCCCAAGACAAATTGTCATCAGAAAACAAAATCACACTCTTGCACTCGCTTCTTACTACTTCACCACTCCTTTAACCAAAAATCTCATCGTCCTGCCCAGATCCCTCCCATCTCCCTACTCCAGGCTTCTCTCACCTCGCCATAAACCAGTCTCTCACTCTTCCTGGAGTCCTCCGTCATGCTCTCCTCGCCTGAAGACTTGAGGATAGGGGTCTTCCAGGGCATGCTGCTCTCTCAAATGTTTACACCTGCTAATTGGACTGTTGGTCTGTCTTCTCTTTGGTTGATGCTTTGGGATATTGGTTGCACCTGGGAAGTGTGGTCTGGGTGTTCGAGTGTTTAGGTAAAAGACCTATGGTTGCAAGGGCTTGAACAGGGTTGGGTTAAGATGATAGTACGCCCTACGTCAATTTTGGATTTGAAAACTCGGTTGGACATGCATGTGACCCCCAGAAGCCTTACTGCCTCTGCCTGCTTTAGTATGAATCCTTCTGCCTGCAAATTATGTGTATTTTGAGTCAGAAAAGCCTCTGGTAAGACCGTGCAGCTGTTGAATACATGGTATGACTTCTGCATCATGGAATAATTCATATTTTGTATCTCCTGCAATGCTCCCAGGAGTGGGATAATGTTTGTTCATTTTATTTTCCTTGAGTTCAATGTACGTCAGTTTCACTTTGTGTGTGGGTAATTTTGTATCCACAGGACTTGCTTGGACTATTTGAGTATGTCTCATGATAGGAAATGTGTCATTTGGCATCAGTGCTAAAGGAAGAAAAGGGTTTCCTTGTATGCTTGTGCAATGCTGCCATTTTGTTTCCTTCAAAAAAATCCTCCTTCCCAACTATGGCCATATTGTGAAGTTTCTTTCTTCAGGTCTCTCCACCTCTGGGGATCCTGGGTTCTTAACAAGTGCCCAGGCTGGCTTGAGTAGCCATGTAGTGACTGGGCAGGGGGCTTTGCTACACCTGTTACAGAGACATTCTCCTGCAGTAAATCGTTATTTTTTTAAACGTAATTAATGTTTAGAAGAACCAAAAAGGATGTTACAATAACCTCTGTTTATTTTTTTAAGAAGTCCATTTTAAGCTTGGGGAGGTATTTTCTGGATTATTTAATTCACAGAAATCCTTATCAGAATATTTGTAAGCCTGCATTGTTATTTTATGATGTAAAACATGTGCTAATAATCTGCCATGTGCAGGACACTCCTTTAACTTCAATTTGCAAAGAATCGGAGAATGGCTCATTCCATTATGATTTATATTATGCATTGATAGTGTTTGTTTCACTCAATCAATATTTTGAGGTCATTGGTACTGGTTGAAATACAATGCAATCCATTGGTCTAGTAAATCATTATCTATCACCAGGTGTGAATTTACTTTCTGTTCATTCTCTCAAGTTAAACATTACTTTGCTTTCAGATTTCATGTCCTATTGATTATTAAATTAACTTCTTCTCACAATGTCTGACTGTCTAGTGTTTTTTCATATTTGTTATCACTTCATATGACTTCTTGCTAAAACATGTTCACATATGAGATTGCAAGCATGAAATGTTAATCTGTATGAATTTATTTGCCCTGTAATGGGATGATATTGTTACTAAATATTTAGGGCCTGATCACGACTTTGGCGGTAACGCCAGCGGTATTACCGCCAGCGGTATTAGCCCTACCGCCGAACTCCCCGGCGCTAATAGCGCCGGATCACGAGTTTGGCGGTAATTTAATTCCCCATTCCCCATTGAGCCCATTCGGGAATGCCCCATTCCCCATTGGGCTCAATGGGGAAAATGTGCGCTCTTACCGCCAGCCGATTTCTCGCCAGCGGTAATAGCGTGAATTTTCGGCAGATTTCCCCCCAGCCAAGAGCTGGGGTGAAATCCGCCAAAGCCCTGATTTGGCGGACCCTTAAATCCGACGGTAATAGCACGACCACCAGATTTAAGGGTTACCGCAAAGGTCGTGATGAGGCCATAAAAAACTCTGCATCAACGAATAGTGTATTGTTGAAAACGGTTTAGTGCAGTCTTGTTCTTCCCCACATAAGCAATTACTTCATCATTCACAAATGTTTTTGGGTGAATGGTGCACCTCTGAATTTATCAGCAATTAATCCCTATTGTCATTATAGAAATTAAATAGTGACTCAGTGGGGGTCGTTACGAGTGTGGCGGTAAGGGGTTAACGGCACCGGTAAAGGTGCCGGATCCATCAACCCTTACCGCCCCATTACGAGCCTGCTCGCGGGAACCCGCTAAGGAGGCATGGTTTTCCCAGGCACCCTTAGCGGGTCCCGCGAGCAGACCAGGGCACCAGGGTGCTAACGTTTTTAACGGGCCCGTTGTTAGCACCCTCCCCATTCCCATTGAGCCCTACATGGGCTCAAATGGGAATGGGGATGGGTTCCTTGAATGAGGAATTACTGGGCCCTCCAAGGTCGGAATGGTCCGGTAATTCCTCATTCCAGGAACCCGGACCCGGTACTCGTTAAGGGGGTAGCCATGTCGCTAATAGGGGCATGGTTACCTCCAACCTCGTAATGACCCCCGTCATTAATTGGTTTATTTCCAGAGTGTGGACCAATCAATAATTTGCTGTGGCTTTACCATGGTGAAACAGTTTGCAAACTTATTACCAACGGGGATAGTGATAATGCAGGCGGTAAGTGATAAAAAGTGGCAGTGGTAAATTACCCCAATACGAGAAGGGACAATTATTGTTAGCCTGAAAATAATGCTATTCTGGTTTACAACCAATGTATTGCAAATGTAATGCCAGTGACAAAATTACACAGGGCTATAAAACTATCATCAATAATCATAGAAAAATATAGTATCTAAACCGGTGTAAATTAGCATTGAAGAAAAGACCCACTTTGGACTGTTTTAACAAAAGCTTCTAACCAGTTAGCAGATGCCACAATTTAAATCGTGTGTCTTGTCACATAGCATAAATATTATCAAAGGATAGTTATGCATGCAGAGTGGACATTCCAGCCCCAAATATAGTATGTGTTTCTGATGATATTAGTAAGTGCCAAATCACTATAGATGTTGCATTTTTACTACGAGCGGAGTTGGATCTACCTTGAAAGATCGAGGCCGTAAAGGCTGCATCCCAAAAAACCAGAGCAACAAAAATAGGAACACTAAAAAGATGCTGCGTTCTGAATAGGCGATGCTCACATGGAGCACCCGGTCACACGTTAAAAGTACCCACTACCCCCTAACTCCAGTACCCCACTTACCTGTTCCTTCACTTCCTTTCTGCCGTACTTCCATGCTCTAGTCTCACTGCGGCAGAAGTTTCCCAACCCTAAATTAGGACGGGACTTCCGCTGCAGGGTCCCTTTATCTTTTTTTAAAAATTGCGCCGCACTCCTGCACCAGTAGCAGGGGACACCCTTGCAGCCCCCGTATCCCATTATACCGAACATGGCGAGCGGGGGACACCGCTTGCAACCCACATTCAGTATAATGGGATACAGCTTTTTCTTACATGCCGAATGTGCATGAAATGCACATTCAGCATTTTTGCTTTTGACATTTTTCAGAGAATCCAGCTGAATTCATGGTTTTACAAAATTCCTAAAAAATATGTTTTTGTCAATTATAATTTTTAACAGCAACAAAAAGTAATATCAATAATATTTTCCACTGTTGGTAATTCAGCTGTACTGCATAGCACCAGATGTGTTACCAGAATGCCAAATTTAGGATATCTTACCAGTGACAGAGTGTTGGCAGGTGGTGGCGTAGTACTTCCCCACTCCAGTGGTATTTGTAGAATGAGGCTCATTGTGTTTGGAAGGATGTTGTCCTAAAGTTTTAAGGGGGCAGTTCTCTAGCTCTTTTTCACACTGAGTGACAATTTCAATAACAGAAGGCCTACCACTGGCTCTTACATTCATAAACATTGCCCCTCTGTACTGTGAATGTGTGGTGTCAAAAAAGTGCTGAAGGTGGAGCCGTGTGGTAAGCTTTCTGGAAAGGCCCAGATCTCTTTAAAAATCCAGCACCCAACAGCCCCAGGCCTTGCTAGAAGTCAGTTTGTTAAAGCTCAGCCCAGTTTTGAAGTTTCAGCCAGACTATCTGCAGACTCTGTAACAGCCCAAAGCAGGAACAGCCCAAAAGACCGCTCCTTCCAGCTGACAGTCACTTATATCCCTTCTTCAGAATCTAGCCCAGTTTGGTATATAACATATAGATTGTGAACATCTTTACCCTCCTATTTGGTGTTGACCAGCCTTCCCCTTTCATGAAGTCACTTCTAAAAGATTGCATGTCCGAACATTTGAGAATCTTCCAGTGGCTTCTAGCACCCATCTCCCCCTTCCAGTTCAGCTCACGCCCTCAGGTTTTTGGCAAGCTGCATTCCTACCAAACATTTTCTCCAGCGCTCAAAAAAGAAATGAAACATCCAATCCTCTCTTCCTGTCCTCCTGCATGAACAATGACCATGTTTATTCCCAAAGCCTCATCAAACACATCAGGAGCACCATCTACCCAAAAGCCTCAGTTTTTTCGAGGGAGGGGCAAAGGAGGCTGCAACAAACACCAAGGCCCACCCAGAATGCCCACACGCAACTGGAATGGACCACCACAGAGTTGGTCATTCTTATTTTCAACCTTACCAAATATATTCTATCAGACTCAGAAAGTAGAGTTTTAAGCACAGGTTTGAGTTTTTTTCCCACCACCAGGGCTAACAACTTCCAAATAGAAGCTGAGCTACAAAACTTCTTTAAATTGGTTTGTTTGAATTACTTCTTCTGCCAGCCCACCATGTCTATAAAAGAAAAAAGCTTAAAACCACCTTCCACTTTCACGCCTGTTGGCACGATGGTCAGCCATGCCATTTTGGCTTTTGAAAATAAATTCATTCACAAGACTCAGAACCTTCTCAAGTGCAAAAACCATCATAAAGATAACCTAACCAAAGAGGAAAGATAAGCTCTAATATGCCTGAAAAACAACAAGACCTTTGTAATCAAACCGGCTGTTGAAGGAGGAGGGATTGTCCTGTGGGATAATCAAGCATATGACATAGAAGTCCAGAAATAGTTAGAAGATCTTACTTTCTATCAGAAATTAGATATAGATCCTACATCTTGACTTAAAGAGGAAACTAAGAGCCTCATGCAACGTGCCTTCCAACAAGGTTGGATTGACAGGGATGAACAACAATTTATCACCAACATCAATCCTATAACACCGGCTTTTTACATCCTGCCAAAAATACGCATGAATTGCATATCACCACCGGGAAGACTGATTGTGTCGGTGATACGTTCCATCTTGGAACTGTCAATCTACACAGACTGGTTCCTTCTTCCCGTTGTGAATATGTGCTTGTGTATTAAAGTCACAACAAGTATGAGAAAAACAACAGAATGATCAAGATGATATTCTAATAACACTAGATGTAACATAATTATATACGTGCATTCCACAAATGAGCTGCATCCAAGTGATGGAACAATATATTAATATATAAAACACAAAGGACTGTTTAGGTATTGTCATCTGTGGGTTGCCCAATATAGTAGTCACACTTAGGAAACACACAGCTTATCTGGTAGGGAAGATTAAAATGAGCATGCATCTCTAGTTTGGCATTCAAGCTCGTGCTAATGCACTGTATCGTGCTAAAAGGTACATGTTAGTCCATCTCGGGTTAAACAAGTGTCTGCTGCTCTTCAGATGAAAAAAACGAAATTCTTTAATGGGTTTTCTCCGTTAAGCAGGTGCAGGTTTTTGTAAAAACAAGGAAGACAAGGTTCTTCAGTGGGTTCCTCTCTTTAGGTTTCTTAAAAATAATACTGGACCCCCTGGGTTTATTTGAAAAGGGAGCCTTATCAGGAACAAGCTGACACTGTGTGGGTTGTGTTAGGCACTAGATCAGGTTGTTCTTAAGCCGACCGGTTTCTGTGGTGCTATGTAGGTAGGCCACATTCCTCATGGCTATGGTGAGGGCACCAAACTGTGTGCTTTGTTAGTTTAACTAGCAGCATAGTTTTCAATGCTTGAAGTCCTCTACCCTCTCCATGTAGTGTGGTTGCTCTGTGCACGGGAGGTGAGGCGGCGCGCTGCCCGCCAGACTTCACGGACACTAGCAGGAGGCCTAACACAACCCACACAGCGTCAGCTTGTTCCTGATAAGGATCCCTTTTCAAAAAAACCCAGGGGGTCTAGTATTATTATTAAGAAACCTAAAGAGAGGAACCCACCGAAGAACCTTGTCTTCCTTGTTTTTACAAAAACCTGCACCTGCTTAACGGAGAAAACCCATTAAAGAATGTATTTATTTTCATCTGAAGAGCAGCAGACACTTGTTTAACCCGAGATGGACTAACATGTGCCTTTTAGCACGACACAGTGCATTAACACGAGCTTGAAAGCCAAACAAGAGACGCGTGCTCATTTTAATCTTCCCTACCAGATAAGCTGTGTGTTTCCTAAGTGTGACTACAATATATTAATAAACACACAACAACTGTAATCAAAGTACCAACGGCCATTATTCTCTAGTATATTAGAATAGCCCTCACAGAAAATGTATTTCTGTAGAAAGGGTCCTTCTTTAATCAGAAACATGGCACAAGCATGGGTGCAACATTTGCCCCAGACCTTGCAAACCTTTATATGGACAACCTAGAAGTACATTCCATTTACCATAAAGATAATCCCTATCTGAACAACATAAGCACTTGGCATCGTTACATCGACAATATTTTTATGATTTGAAAAGGGTCCATCTTGCAACTTGAGACCTTTCTGGTGTGGTTGAATGATCAGAATGAACACATCAATTTCACCATTAGACATGACAGAAAGAAAATGCCATTTGTAGATTTATAAATCATTAAAACAGCACACAGCACTTTCGAAACCATACTGTAGAAAAAACCAGACAGATAAAAATATGTTACTCCAGTACAATAGCTTTCATCCGCTCAGCCTAAGAGAGAGCTTGTTCGATAGGTCAATTCCTTTCATGCTAAGGAGACATATATAACACTGTGAACTCATATTTTAGACTGTTCATGTTTCCTACAGGAAGGAAAAGCCTTCCTACCTAGTTCAATACTGACAACACCGCCCCATTTCACCAGTTAGATTACAGGGTTATAAGGGATTTCCCCTCACAGGTACAGTGTCTAGGTTTCAATCCCACTCTCCAAGGATGTAATTGTTAAGAAATTATCAACACAATTATAGAGGTGGAGTCAAGTACCCCCACCAAAAGCTCTGCCCCCATGTTGCCTATATGTTGGGAGCCAGAAATTCAGAAATTGCAACACGTGCAGTAACAGTGAGAATGCCTGTACCGCAGAGAATCCTGGAATCAAGGTATCCATTGAGAAATCCCTATATGCATTCACAAAGAAGTAATGAAGTCCCGGAAGAAGTGTGAAAATGAGTGAAAGAGAAGACTGGTGACGTTGTGCAAAACAGAGCTGTTGCACACAGAAATGATACATGAGGTAAAAGAACACAAACATTCTATAAAATCTGAAGAGGAGATGTCAAAGAGGAGCAACATTTCAGGCTTGATATGAAGATGATCGTGCAAAGAAAAACTGAAAAAAAATGCAAAGTCATTTTACAATTGTACAGATGCTGTAACGCGAGAAGACAAAGTAATCTTAAGGCTGGCTACATAGTGAATAGTTGCGGCGATGCGCCAATGTATAATACATAGGAATGTACAGAACCTGGATATTCCACGGTGCACTTTAAGCAAGGCTTGAAACCCTGTGATTGGAAAGGGTTTTTCAGTGTGGCGCAGATGGAAAATAACTAAAGGGGATGGAGAAATACAAGAAAGGCTTGGCTGGCCAAGCCCCAAGAAGTCGAGGCCACTGTGAGTCTGGTTGTCCATCCAGTAGTTACAACGTGAGAAAGAAACAGACTTCTGTTTGAGGTGGAATGGAAAAACAGTGAAGGAAGCAAAAGTTCATCATTTAATAGAATTAAATACAGAAAGAGCTCAGAAACACGGTGTCCAGTCACATGGTGAGATCAAAAGAGACTTTGGGTCGAGCTACACTGAACCAAGAAGATACTCCCTTTTATTCTCAGGCACAGAGAGCTTCTGCAAGGCTAAGTTCAAAAGCCTTAATTGACTGGCAGACTGCAAGAGTCATGATACATGTTGGGCTAATTGGTGGGGAGGCATGATCACGCTGACCCGCCCTGTACCTGGTATGCTAGCCTGCGTGCTGCTAGCGTGTGGAATATTCCAGAAGGGTACAAGGGTACCAAACCAATGGTTGAGGGCCATGTATCAAAGAGCCCTATAGTTTATGTAGCCAATAGAGTGTCGAGTACTAGAGTGACCCAGAAGATGACTTACACTTGGGATGGGCTTGGTTGTCACCTGACAGTAGAGACCAAATCACTTCCCTCGTCAGTATGCAACGTATACCTAGATGTTCCCTGTAATCCCATCACATCCCCAAGTGTCACACTCACCTGTGTCTCTGCAGGAGCGATGGACAAGCCTCCCTTGACCCCGAGTCTTCACTTCCCCTGTTTCACCTGGAGGAATACTTTGATCTTTATTAGGGTGTGCACTCCATCCTGCATTTGCAGGGGCGCGATTCACTCATGTGATTGGTGCCAATGTCTGTAGGCTGAGTTCAGATCCCAAATGCTGTTTTATGCCTTCACAGCGAGGCCGAGAGTTCAAGACGCCAGTTTCTTCACTGGCTGGAAAGTCCTCCCCACAAGTGAACGTTGCGTGGAGAATGTTGAGTGTCCAAAATTGTCCGTATTGTCTTTGTTTGGCTGTATTTTTGTGGGTGAGTAGCGCTGCATGTAGAAGCTAGCTGCTGGTAGGTTTCTGCAGTGCCTTCAATTCGAGCGCGCCTGGTAATGTCTCTCCCTTTCCCTTGCAGGAGAAATGATGTGGTATTAGCGCCTCGAGTCTGGGTTCAGTGCTACTGAAGACTTGGTGGTTAGGTAAGTTTGCACGGAGGCTTTTGGTAAGTATGCACCGCATAGAGAGAAAGAGCACAGTGAAATAAGTGTCCGCGTTATTGGAGCGAGCGCAATGAATAATGTTTCTTCTTTCTTATAGGGGTTTGTGCGCTCGTGCAACTAAGCTGGATTCCAGCGTCATGGGAAGATTCGGTGAGTATGCGGAGCGTTACTGATGTGAGCGTGTTAATGCTGTTCTTCTTTGTTCTTACAGGTGCCGGTGTAGAAGTCCTCTCTTGACTGGAGATAGCTGCGGCGTGGAGTAAGAACCAGGTAAGCTAAAGCTGAATGATCCAGAGCGGGTAAGCAGAAGTAGGATGATCCGGAACAGGTAAGCAGAAGCAGGATGATCCGGAGCAGGTAAGCAGAAACAGGATGATCCGGAGCAGGTTAGCAGATGCTGGCTGATCCAGAGCACGGCAAGTGTGTTGCTGATACAGCTCACAGTAAGCAACACAAAGCACTGGAAGAATCTTGGGTGTGGCTTATATAGCCAGCCACACCCAAACACTAGAGAGCTCATGAGTTATCATGCACTTCCTGTCTGGCAACCGGAAGTGGTAACAAGGAAGTTACTACAAACACTAGGAAGGAATGAAGGGAGGGATTTGTTATGGGTTTTTTGTGTGCCTATGACAGGCCTGCCAAGCCTCCACCCAGCTTGCCCCAACTACCTGCCTGATACCCAGTACACCAAGTAGGTTTTTGTAGTTTGCTACATAGTGTGATGTCACTTATGACAATTATTTACTGTAAAAGTTATGTTTTTTATGATATGCATGGAGAGAAATTGAGCGAACGTTCGTCGATGTCCGTTGTAACTCCCTCTTTTAGATCATTGAAAATAAAACAGACCAAGTTTTGCCAACTTCCTGAGTCGGACTGATTATTGATGTTTCAGTAACTTCTGCATCCCCATCTATCTCTAAGTATTACTACCTTGTCTTAAAGGGCCCTAGGTCTGTGGGTTCACAATGTGTTTTGGCCTATCTCAAAAGATACGTCCATACCATGATGTTCCCAACAGTTCTACCAGGCCTTCATCAGAACACAGTCTTATTTTTCAGGGACATCGATTCTTGTGGCTACCCCTAACATAAAATTCCCAGTCTGTGAAAGACAAAAATAAAAAAAAGATCAACAATCTCATTGGTAAAGATTTTATTTTCACTTTCTTTTATTGTGCTGCAGCCTCACATCTTCACTATCCTCAATATTAGTTAACATCTGGAGAACCTACAACTCATTTACATCTGTCTTAACTACATCCCATATTTCATTTTTGGCTGTAAAATATCAGATTGTGCTCACGTCAGTTCAATCCATATGAGCACCCTGTCTCATTCTAGTGTTTTATTTATGGTCACAAAACTCACCACAATATTTATGATGCCTTATGCGTCGTCACTATCATGTCATTATTTATTTTTTCTCTTTTCTTCTACATTTCTCTCAAACCTGTACAGAACATGTATATGTTCAACTACAATACCACCTATCTTGAAAAATCACTATTCTTATTTGCCCCTTTTTTAATACATCGTCAAAAGAAAATATCTAAATATACCTAACAATAGTACACGCAAATTAGTCGAATCTCATATAAAGCATCTGCCTATTAACCCGTTGCTGGCCCTGAGGCATCATATTCCTAGTAGGCCTATATTGCTACTTGCACTAGAATCATGTTCGAGGGTTTACCCACTTAGCTCTGCTTACTGATAGTGTTGCAGATAGTCTCTCATTGTCATCCAGTGCCATTCTCTCAGGACAATCCTGTAAGTTCTCGGTCTTCGAGTCTGACTCCCAGTATCCAGTGAGCAATCATGCTCACATGAGGTGCCGAGAGTGTCACGTGGACACCCTCGAGTATCATATGCAAATTCTTTGCAACTCCTAGAACATAGTCACACCAACACAGCACACATATTGTAATATATTACACATACCACTATTAATTGTAAAAACCTAGGCACTACAATCAGGTAAACTGTCATATGTGATGCTTTCAATTTAGTTATCGCCTACACTTTATTGATTATACAAACTGCTCTTTATATATGTATTTATTGTTGATGACTGATTCTGTTTCTGCCTGTGTGAAAGATGATGCATCTGATCTGAAATATGAACTCACAAATAGAAGGACTTGCCTCATCTACACATCTGAATCCTGATTCCCATGAAAGATTCATCAGGCATCCAAATGATAATAAATAAATAAAAAACAAGTGTTATGCTTGGCACAGTTATTATGCTCTCATAGTGCATCCCTTTTATCCAACACCACTTAACCATTGGAACTGATTCAAAGGATCACAGGAAAAGGTCACAGAAAAACCACCCACTCAATACTAATATTCAAGCTTTTTTTACAGTATTCAGACATCAAATCCTCTTCTGTTCCACCCTCCATAGGGTTACATTCCGATCACCCGCCTGCAGGGGTGGTTTTACAGTTTGGATCACAAACCACAGCATATCAGTGGCTTTATGTCCTTTGGCCATGAAATGTCCTACAAGGGGTTCGTCCGGGACCTGATTTTGTTTATGCAAGACCTGTGTTCACAAATTATTTGGCATATTTCTCATGTCATTTTCGGAATATAGATGAGAATACATGGGCATTTCCTTACATAAATTGCCCACATTGTCTTGCAGTTTGTGAAATCTCTGAATTCCCATTTTAGGTCATAGAGGTCAATGTATTTAGTGTGTTGTGTTAAAGAACACACAGAACTATTTCTCCATCTGAAGTGCCCGATGACGGGGGGACATACCCCACGGACTAATGAATGTAGGTTCCTTCTGGCATTGATAGTCAAAATTCTTGATGAAGAACTTGAGCAAGAAGACATGTTTGAAACAGAATTAGCAAAAGATAACTAGCAACTAACAATGTAATACATCCTGTTGTCCATCGAAATCTGAAGAAATGAAGCACAATTAGCAATGCAATATGCTCTTGCTGCAATGCATCAAGATAACAAACAGCTTAATACTTTAGAAGGGCGTGTTGCTCAATTAAATATACAGCAAAAATCATGATGGATCATGATTTTGTTGCTGACAATGACCAGGTACGTTTTATTAAAGTTATATCGATTTTTCATGACACGAGTCCGTGACATATTTATTCATCCTTTAGCATGTGCCATAACAGCTCCTACTTTACTTATAATATTGGGGGTATGTTATTTATAACGCGCTTAATACCCAGAGGTTTCTAAGCACGGACCCGGGGATCAAACCTGTGTTGCTCAGTGTCGTCTTGATTCCAAGGCGAGCATGTTGCCTTTGAGCTATCCTCCCGAGAGTGTAACACTACATAAACTCTTTATGTTACCAGTTGAACATGATCAAATATTACAATATGAAAATGGCATGCAAAATCTGCCCAAGAAGTTTCTAGCATTTTAAAAAGCATGAAAGGATTAATAACTGATTAAGTTTGCATGGTATCTAATATAATGCTACATTTTAAAATGTAATGATAACAAAATATTTGGTGGTGATCATGTTATTTCCTGTGATATGTTACAGTTCACAACAGTAAATGTTGAACCTGTTTTTAAAACAATTGAAACTAAATTTAGTGAAAAAAGCTTTGGTAACATAGGAAATGTAAATGTTTGTAGTTATTTTACTTACGTAATATGACGCAATGCAAAGATATGGAATATTTCAATATGCTTAGAGAAATTAGAGTAGGAAAAAGTTATTGAAACCTCAATAAGTAAATTACCAGAATGACAAATACAAATTTGATATGGAAAAGAGATATCTGCAGAACAAGTTCACGGTGCCTTAGTAAAACAAGGCATAATATCAACATTTCATGTCACATTTAGCAGAGTGGGAAACATTTAATTGTCAAATGATTTCTAAAGAAAACTATCTTTTTAAAATTGGAAGCAGTAGTCAAAGTAGAACAGTTTGCTTTAACTAAAATGATGCAGGAAACAGCTACAAAAAGTTTAAAAGAATTATTTAAAAAACAGACAGTTTCTAGAACTGCTGGCCTTAAAACATGTCTAAATGTTTGTTTATATGCTAACATAATGTAAAAAAAAGTAATATTAATGCAGAAGGAGCTGTGGGCTATATAGCTGTTTTTAAATCCATGCTAGCACCTTATTTGTTGAATATATTGCAATATGATTTGAGAACATTAAAAATGTGCAGGAAATAACAAGAGTTACTGTACATTTTCAAATTTTAAAAGGCATTCATGTAGTACACAAACAATTTCCAATAACTCCAGCTAGTGTTTACAGATGTAATGAGTTATGTGACTTTCTCAAGAGGGAAAACACATACTCGTTCATGTTCTATATACATAAAAGTGAACATGTGTTTGTTTGTGGCAGGATTTGTGGAGAATCTCTGTTCCTTATACAATTCGACACTGTTTCACCAATCTGCGCCACATTTTGCATAGTTACCTTTTGGGACCCTTCGGACATTACTGGCTACATGGCATTTAGACACCCCAACCCTTTCCCGGATTTCAGCAAAAGTCAAAATTGTTTTGTGTGTTTGTGGCAAAGCATGTTTCCTTATACGTCTCCACACTTTGTAACCAATCTGCACCAAATGTTGCATAGTTACCTGCTAGGACCATCTGGACATTACTGGCTACATGACATTTGGACACTGCACCCCTTCCCCTGGATTTCAGCACAAGGCAAAATGTGTGCGGTTGTGGCTTGGCAAGCATTGTTCCTTATACAATTCCACATGGTTTCACCGATGTGCACCACATTTTGCATAGTTACCTGTTAGGACACTCCGGACATTACTGACTACATGACATTTGGACACCCCACCCAATGCCCCGGTTTTCAGCACAAGTCCAAATTTGTTTGTGGATTTGTGGTTTGGAGAAGCGTTGTTGCTCATACTATTCCACACCATTTCACCAATATGCACCAAATTTTGCATCGGTTTTTTTAGAGATCTCTTTATTGATCAGTTTACATCTCTCCAACAACAACCACATTGTTACTGTACAATATCATATTAAATAGCATGTGATTACATTGTGAGGCCTTTACAGACTCATCTGGAATTCATTAAGCGGCCCCTCCCGCCCAGTTCACCAGTTTTCCACGTGGGACGGGGACTCCAACACAGCAGTCTTATACCCATCTCATACACTTCCAGCTTCAGAACTAGGTTTCACCTCCCATCACCAAATAAGCCGTCAGAGGGTTCCAAACTCCTTGTCCGTGTCACTCAGCCAGATAAGATCTTTCAACCATTGATTCACCCTCGGGGGATTTCACTTGTCCATTTCATCAATATGCACCTCCTAGCGACTATCATACAGGTCGCTAATAACTTGCGATACTGTTTTGGCACCCCAGGTGACCACCCAAACATACAGCATAGCATTGTACAAGGAACATCTTGCCCCAACATAGCTGTCATGATGCTGTTCACCGCCCACCAGAAGGACCATAGATGTTCACAAGTCCATAGCATATGTACAATATCAGCTGGTTCCACGCTACATCTCGGACACTTAACAGATTTAGTATTGTCGAATTGGTGCGCCCTTGCCAGTGAAATATATGCCCTATGTAGGGTCTTAAATTGGATGAGCTGGAACCTGGAGCTAAACACTCCCCTGTGTGGAGTTTCGCACACCATCGCCCACTGTTTGTCATTGAAGGTCACCCCTGAATCTTCTTCCCACCTACTTTTGCACCCCGGGGGAGCATGGGAGGAATCTGCCTGAATGATCTTGTAAATGGCCGAAAGCACACCTCTGCACCTGGGGGAGCTTCTGATATATTGCAGCAGCAGGGTTGTGTGTGGGATGGCTGGAAATGCCGGGGACCATTCCCTGAAGGCTGCCTTAATCTGGAAGTATTTAAACCTGCATTGGGACCCAACACCCATTTTCTCAGCATGCTCTTCCTTGGTGACGAACATCCCGTTAGTTAGGCCCGCCCCCCCCGAATTTCGTACTATCAACACATCGCAGCTTGGTCTCAGAGTCTCAATGTGCCACAGCAAAATGCCCGGGTCAAAAGGATGCGTCACCTTCAGTCTTGTCAAAGCCCTTCTCCAGGCATGGACCATACAGGCTACTGGGTCAATTCTACATCTATCTGCCACTTTGCCAAAGATCAGCACCCCTTTCATTGAGGAGGAGTAGACCAAACTCTGCTCTATTCGAACATATGGAGTCGGCGGCGCCACCGGCATCCAGAATTTGGTGAAAGACAATTGAGCCACTAAGAAGTATACTTTGACATCAGGGGAGCATATTCCTCCCTTCTCCCATGGTTGGGCCAATAAATCCCATCCTATGCGTGGGGCTTTTGGATACCAGGCCAACTTAATCAGTTGAGAGTGCACCTCATGGAAGTATCCCACCCCTGGCCGTAATGGAATGTTCTGAAACATGTAGAGGAGTTTGGGGATTACTATCATTTTAGGCACTGCAACTCTGCCCATGAGCGTGAGTGGGAGCCTACAACATCTGTCCACGCTAGTTTTTAGGGAGTGTAAGTGTTTCTTTTGATTGTCCCTTAATAGGGATTGGGCATCCCTACTGACCCTAACCCCCAAGTACATGACCACAACCTGGACCCTCCACGTTTGCAGCCGGATGGTAACATTATTTAGGGGGAATAAAGAGGACTTAGAGCAATTCATCCTAAATCCGGAGGCTTCTATGAATGCAGTTATTTCCTGTGTCAACAGGGTTAGATTTACGCCTAGGTTCTTAATATAGATGATTGAGTCGTCCGTATAAAGCAAAACTAGCTCGTTGCCCCTCCCAGGGACAAACCCCTGTAGTCATGAAACCTCTGCAACCTGTTTACCAATAACTCGATTTTGATGGCAAAGAGGAAGGGCGAAAGTGGGATTATATTTGGTGGAAATATTTGAAATTATTTTAAGTTGTCTTTAGATGCTTCACCCAAAAATGCATTAGATGCGTTTTTAAGATCTAATATACATTTTATAATGAGGAATGTTTGCAAGCACTGGTGTAGCAGGGCCATCTCGATCCCCCCACAGCATGGGGGACTCCGGAGCAAAGGGGGCCTCCTGATGATGGTTATCACACCACAGAGACATCAAAGGACTCAAAGGACACTGCTACAGCCCCATGATGTGTGCAGCCCGACCATCCACATCATTTGCTTGCACATGATTTGGGTCTCTTTATAAAGACTTGCTTCCACGAAAAAGAGGAAGCAAGTCCTAACTCCCACACAAGGAGAAATTATACACACCTAAAAAACCAACAACAAAGGCGAGAGTGGGGTTGCTATGAAGATACAAGAACACAGAGAAACCCCCAAAATGAGCAGTTTTTGATGTTTGTTTGTATTGCAAAGTGAGTGCATGAGTGTGTGTGTGTGTGTGTTTGTTGGGCGCCGCGGGCAAAGTGGTTTGAGCAGGTCAGCATCTAAAAAGTTATTTAGAGTGACAGTGTTTACTTCTACTGGTGTTCATGTTGATCAAAGTTCTATATTGTGACATCCTGTATTGAAAAAATGAATTACAGTCACCCTGCTGGCAGAGCTGTGCAGACTACTGTGGCCAAGTAGGAGAAGGCTATCCAATCCAGAGCTTTCCCTTTGTATTCTCTCCCATTTGAAATGTACTAATGTAGTAAAACTGCAAGTCCCAGAATCCCAAGCAAAAACTTGGCCATGCGAAACATGAGCTCTCTGCACTTGTATAGATTGTAGCAGAAGCTTCAGGAATCCCATTTACCATATTGGCAAAGATTGTGGCCGCAGCTTCAAGGATGTGATTTACAGTGAGCAAGGTGGCATTGATTATGGCCACCACATTAAAGCAATCTACAGAGGCAATCCTTGCATATTTTGGACACAGGCATCATTACAATGTTCTAAAATGTTCCATTGTACTGGTGGTGATGTGGCATCTACTGTATTTATGTAGTGTATTAGCCTAGAAAAACAATTATAAGTTGTTTGGACTTTTACCCCATTCTTCTGAAAAATTGTGCTATTAAATTCGCCATATCAACACATTATTTACAAAAAGTTATCAATGGGTAGAACACCCTGCCCCAGCCAAATCTCTTACATTACTTATTGTTCCTTTTGTTTTGAGTGTTATTGCATTGAGGAGAACTGCTTTGGCCCTAAAACGAACGTTCTCTGCTGCTGCTGATATTCCAGCATTGCGAGCCGTCAAGGGGCTCTTGCTGGGAACTGCTCGCTTCCTGGAGGAGGTGGAGCTGACTTGCCGTCACGTGATCAAACACGTGACTCTTCACAACTTTAAAACGCAGACACAACCGCCCGAGCTGTGAGTGTTACTGCATTGAAGAGAACTGCTTTGGCCCTAAAACGAACGTTGTCTGCTGCTGCTGATACTCCAGCATTGCGAGCCGTCAAGGGGCTCTTGCTGGGAACTGTTCGCTTCCTGGAGGAGGCGGAGCTGACTTGCCGTAACGTGATCAAACACATGACTCTTCACAACTTTAAAATGCAGACACAACCACCCTTGCGGCGTGAATCCCGCCGGTGTAAAGGGCGTTGGCTGTTGTGCAGCTGTTTTGCGCTGGTGGCGCGACCATCGGACGAGAGACTGCAGAGGTTTTTCTTCCTCTTTGATCCCTTCTGGACATTTTGTGTACCAGTGGAAACTGCTAAACGCATTGAGTGGGCGCCTTCACTCACACAGGTGAGACAGCATATTAGTTTGTACTACATATCATTGTCACAGTTCACCGATTTTACACACGGATCAGCGTGTTACGGTATAGATCTAGTAAAATGACTAAAAGGAAGCCTTTGAAATCCCGGTATGACTTGCGCAAAGGTAATTCTGGAAAAATGGCTAAACTACCCTAAAGCCACAAACAATGACACTCCAAAAAGGGCAGGAGGTGCATCAGACAAAGGCACTATTCCGACCATGTTTGGGAAAAATATTCCCAAAGTGACTCCTTCTATGGATAAATCAGCACTTGAAGATGGTAATCTTTTACCCCCTCCCCCACACAATAAAAGCGACGCCCCTGATTCCACCAACTTTAACGACATTGACAATAACTCACTTCTCGACTTCTGCTTATCAATTCAAAAATCAATGGCTACTTTAAATAGGCCTCTTACGCCACGAAAGAGTAGCCCAATAGTGGTTGAAGCACAAGTTTTGAATGCTGCCCAGAATGATCATCAGATGCCCAGGGAGCCACTTAGTCCTAAACAAACAGTTAATTCAACCTCAAAGCTGTCTTGCATCCACCCTATCCACCCTACCCCTATTTCACCTGTGGTACCGACGGCAGGGCGATTATCAGCTTCTCCAAATCTTTATTTTGATCCTGAAGAACTGGAACATACCGATAGGGGTGAGAATGGTGATACAGATGGTTTAAATAATATAGCAATTATTGAATTGCAAGCTTCCATGGCATCTGTTCAATTTGCGTTGAAAATGTTATTAAAACTGTGTGGGAGGATTCATGCTAACTCTACAATCCAGCTAGGGCTCCCCAACCCTATAGATGACACGAACCAAGTGCCAAGAATACCATCAGCCCCAAAGGGGGACCGTGAAGTTGCGGTGGCGCTGGAAACGGGTAACTTGGAGGAACCCGAGGAGGCTGGCATGAAAGCACCTCTGACTAAAACAGCACCGGCAACTAAGACGGGAGGCTACTAAAAATGTGGCGGTTGAAATTGCCTCCCCCTTACCAGCCACTAATGTTCCGGCCGCTCGATCTAAAAAAGCAAAAAAAAGGGGCCAGAAAACAAAGAAGCGCACAAAGAAGGGGTTGGGGACTCTAACAAACTGGATTATTCCAGATATAACGCAGGAAGCTGGTAGTACAATCCTGGAAGATCCGGAATCCAAGCTCTCGGTCAGCATGATTGAGGAATCTACTGAATGTTCAACTCCATGTGGAGATGGGAGGGCTGAGGAAGAGGAGCATCGAGACACCCTGGAGGCAACGGAAATTGAAGATCCCAACGCAAGTAAAATCTGCATTATTCAAAACTTAAATCAGAAGAAAAGGGACAAGTGGCTGACAAGATCTGAAGTCCTGACTAAATGCCATCTGATTCCACAATTATGTGTTATACGCACAGAAGATTTTTCTTTTGTGGAACCACTCAGAGTGCGCAATCCCAATGTCACAGCCCTTCATTGTTGTGTTATGGCATCGGCCCAATTGATCCGAACTCATAAGAAATGTCTTATGCAGGTTGGTATAGAGGTCGATGCCAGTAAAGAGAAGGAAGATTCCTCCCTTCTAAGTGTTGATTATGGAGTGTCCAAGAACAAGGGTGGCAGACCTGCCCAACCATCGGGAAAGAAAGTCCAGATGGCGGACATTCAGAACACTCTGAAATGGTTGGCTGATTCACTACCTAAGGTCTTGCAACAACCATGAGATTATTCTTTGTTAAACTGGAATACTCATGGCCACCAACATTTTCTTGCTAATAAGGGCTCCCTTGCACTCATTAAAATGTATCCCATTATTTTACTACAAGAAACCTGGCTGTTGCATCCCACGGCCATAGATGGTTACTCTATTTACCACACCCTGGCCAAGAAAGGAGTGCGGGCACGTCCCTATGGGGGCTTAGCTATTGGGGTGTCGAACAAGATCTGAAGTAAAATGATCTGAGTGGAAAACAACTATATATGTGCTGCTGTTTTGTCCCTTAGGATAAAAGCTGTATGGGAAGAAATGTTGCTAATAAATATATATAACCCCCCAGGAGCAAAGCACAAAAATCACATTCAAGATGCCCTGCATGATCTCCTGAGTAATTGGAAGCTAACCAACGAGAAATATTTCGTTATTGTGACTGGGGATTTAAATTGCCGGATAATTGTGGGGGTGGCACCAGTAATAACCAGCACTTATATAATAACAGCCTCTGGAAACAGGCATCCACCGATAGTGAGGGGGAGTGTTGGAGGGGCTTCTTTGAATGCTGGGACCTGGAAATAATTAATGGGCGAACAAGAAGTGATAGGCCTGGCAAGCATACTTCAAAGAATGGGAGGTCTGGGAGTACCCTCGATTTTATCTTTACCAGTGCTGAGATTGCAACTATTGTCAAATATATGGTGGTTAGGGAAAGTGAATGGACTGATCATGATCCCTTGATATTGAGTCTGGGGTCTTGCACCCCTAGGGTTGGTGTGGCCAACTTGGGTGATCTCACTATTAACCACTCATTAAATCGCATCTCCTGGTCGGTGAAAAATGTTCTGAAGGCCTCTAGGCATCTGGTGATTGGGGGGTTGAACAGTCAAATTTGTTTAATCAGATGTCACCCGATAAAATTGAGAGATGGATTAGTAATTTCTCTGGTTTGCACCATTCCTGTAAGGTGCGGCTGATGGTGGGGAAGGTGCCGCAAGAAGCAATCTATGACTGTGCAATCAGAGATAGGAAGCGTAAGCTTAGAGGTGACATTCGATTTGTCAGAAAGGGTTTACACTCCAGAGATGTCATAGCCATTCAAACAAGGAAGTTGAAGGCTATCTATCAAATATGGCTAAAAATACACAAAAGACATAGGAAACTGGAGAGATGGCAGCATACGGTTAGAACTTTATGTAGTAAGAACACCCGCAAAATCTGGTCTCTACTAGGGGAGGCTAAAGGGAAGAAGAGCTCTTATATGGTGAACCCCATAGGTAGTGCCGAATGGTTAGCCTATTTGGAAAAGCGGAATGTGGGGATTAGTAATAAGACGTACACCCCCATTTTTTCTAAACCCCTACTCCCCCCCTTTGATGTTTCTATTGAGGAACTACAAGGCAGAATCGAAGAATTAAACACTTCACGAGCCCCAGGGCCCAATGGCCTCTCCAATGTGGTGATGAGAAATAACCCCCCTTTCTGGGCTTGTCTTCTTAAAATTCTGTTTGATAAAATATTGTATGAGGGTCGTATCCCAACATCCTGGCAGGCTGCCATCATTATACCAGTTTTCAAAAAAGGTAACAGAACCGAAACAGAGAACTATCGGCTGTTATCTAAGCTGGACTGTTCTGGGAAGATGTTTGCTGCTCTCATTCTCAATGAACTACAAAAATGGATTGAGGGTGCGGGCATATTAGACCAATTCCAAAGTGGTGTCAGAGCTGGTTATTCTACCTCCCATAATCTGTTATGAATGCACTGAGAAGTAAGGCTCTTGTCCATGCTAACCCTCCGTTATATGCACTTTATGTAGATTTCAGGGCAGCCTTTGACTCTGTAAATCGGTACTTCCTATGGAACAAACTGAGGAAATTGGGCTGCCCTGAATCTTTGCTATATTGTCTTGACCTTCTACACAACAGCAACACTGTACAAGTAAGGCTTGATAACCAAGGTGACGTGACCAAATCCATCCCTCTGATGAGAGGGGTAAAGCAGGGGTGTGTGACGGCTCCCACCCTTTACAACTTGTTTGTGTCTGATGTACCTGAATGCCTCCGAGGGATTAACAACTGCCCCCCTAAAATAGGCACTTGCCACTGTCCTATACTGGCTTACGCGGACGACTTAGGGATCCTGGATCACACCTTTAGTGGGATTCTAAGATCCGCTAACCAGATATGGCGATATGCTGAGACTAATGAACTAGTCATTAACCACAGTAAAACCAACCTGCTATTATATACTGCAGGTAGAGTAGCTAGGCCTCGTATGATGGTGGGTCTGATCGAAATTGAACATACTCTCACGTACAAATACCTAGGTGTTGAATTTGACCATAAAGGAAATTACCTCACATGTATCCAGGAGCGCAGAACAAAAGCTGCCAAACTCACAGCATTCATATATAAATTCACTCGTGAACAGTGTGGTTTCTCAGTTTGGGCAGCACGCCAATTGTATACTCAATGTCTGGCTCCTATGGTCACGCATGGTTTAGACCCCCTTATCAATATGAATCTAGGATGGTTACAACTTGTGGAGGGTAAGTTCTGGAGAAAAATTCTCGGCCTTCCTCAATGTATCCCCATGGCTATGATCAGGCTGGAGTTAGGTATCTCCTCCCTCAAGGCTATGGTTTTAAGAAAAAGGATGGAATTTTACATCAGGCTTAACAACAAACCTACAAACAGGCTCCTCATGACCATTAAAGAGGATACAGTGGCGGGTAGACAGGTAAAACTAGAAACACAGATTAATACCTTGCTCGAAGAAATTAGCTGGTCACCTGAGTGGGGCAGGGAAAATGAGCGTCTGTTCACCAGCATGCGCAGGCTTTAAATCTGTGGGACTGGCAGAGTAATTTTATCCATCTTGAAAGACTGAAAAGCTATAGTTTCATTACGTATGTACTCTATAGTTATATGAAGGCGCAACCATATTTGAATCTCTGCCCATCGGAACAATTGAGGCGTTTTATTCTACTCTTACGCTTCAATCATTTACCCGTTTTGGCAGCCCGTGGTCCGGAGATGGGTTTGGATGTAGCAGAAAGATATTGTAGGATGTGTGAACTTCATACTGAGCCGGAGACGGCTTGTCATGTTCTAACGAAATATCGCAGGATGAGAGTTAAGTGCATGAAATATCTTGGTGAGTTTGTCCATGATACTGAATTTATGGAACAGGCAGATGTTTGGAATCAGTGTGTTAACACCCTAAACCCCAAACTGCATCTAGCACTTTTTCAGGTGTGGTGTGAGGCTTCCACCTATATGAAAACAAGTACAAGGGTGGCGCCCTTGGTGTATAGAGGCTCTTTTCTTTAGCAAACGGATGGGAAATGTATGGAAGGTGATTAGCTCCATCTGTATTATGAATATGAGGGTTCTTCCTCTCTCTTTATCTTGGATGAAATATATATGTATATGCTTATCTATTTGTTCTACCCAGGATTTGATTCTATTTGTTTTGTCTTGATTGATCTGATGTGATGTTATTATGTTTTTAATGGTTCTATATATTCTGTATATCGATTATATTTTTATTTTCTAATTGTATGATGTAATTATGTGTAAAGTTGTTTACGTTTGTATAAAACTGCATCACATTAATAAATAATAATAATAGTTCCCTTTATACGCTTGGTCATTGGCACTCATTTCTGGGAGATGGTAATTCTACTCCACTAAAAATATTCAAATGCTGATCTTGAATTGTTTAAAACACTGGTGCCCCCTTAGGATCTGCCCACTCCCCTGAGCAGCAAAAGGTGCCTCTGTCACTGGCATATGCATAATAATGTGACTGGCCATGTAGAGTGGCAGCTGGTTCGTTTGTGCACCAGGTTTCGTTGCTAGTCAAAGAAAGTACATTTCGGACCTAATGGAGCATGCAGCATACCGCTGTGGCAGCACGATCATCATGTGCACTGTGCATGCATGGCGGCTCAGACCGTCTAGGAGTCTGTTGTTTGGTTGGAACTTTTTTGAGGAGCTGACGGTGGAGCCTTCATCAAGACTTGCAGGGGGTGGGGGCATTTTGTGAACACCACTGTGCTGAACATGCTACGGTGCACTGTGTTTTGTAGGTTTGTTTTTCATTTTCTATGCAACTATTAACTACATTTGAAGCAGGAACCATTTGATGGGATTGTTAAGTATTATATGTATTTGTACATTTTATTCTACGAATTCTATTGCACAGATCCACAGATCCACAAACAATATGTTTATCTGAAGAAGCTTGAAAACCGAGAATTCGTGTGCACACCAGGATTTCCAAGCTTGCTCTGCAAATGATATAAGGCAAGCCCGTGTCAGTTTTCTTACTTTCCCTTCTTTCTATTTTAAACAAGCTCCCTTGCCATTTCCCTATAACACTCATAATTACTCTTTGAAAACCAAATTATACTTATGAACTGTGTAAATATAATTTTTTTCAGCATCAATTAAGGCTGAAGTCATTACTATTTTTCAGGCAAGTGCAGCTGCCTTTAGCCTGCCCATAATCATTATCATTAGCTGCTTCTAGGCCACTCTATATTGTGTTATTATTTGTTTTGACATCGTGCTTCCTGCCGACCAGTTCTCGGGCTACAACATCTAAACAATTCAAATGAGATAGGCCTTTTCAGTAATGTTCTTGAGAACGTATGAAGTCAAATAAGTCAGGCCGCTGTTTTTACGGGCAAAAATGCAAAAACAAATGCGGTCATTTCAGATTACAGCGTCAAACCACCATAAGAGGTTTCTGTACCATTGGGCAGCCGCAGCTAGCATTTAGCGCAGCACTAAAACATAGTGCAGAGTCTTAAAATATCACACTCAGGGAGCACATCATGTGTAACATTCTAGGCAAGTGTTATAATTAAAAATATAATGGTAGTGAACTGTAATTGCCCTACACGTACCTTGGCTGTGCATACTGGCATTTACTCCAGCTTCTTTCTTTCTTTCTTTCTTTCTTTCTTTCTTTCTTTCTTTCTTTCTTTCTTTCTTTCTTTCTTTCTTTCTTTCTTTCTTTCTTTCTTTCTTTCCTTCTTTCCTTCTCGTTCCCTCTTTCTCTCTTTCTCTCCTCTTTTCTTTCCTTCTTTCTTTCTTTCTTTCTTTCTTTCTTTCTTTCTTTCTTTCTCTCTTTCTTTCTTTCCTTCTCGTTCCCTCTTTCTCTCTTTCTCTCCTCTTTTCTTTCTTTCTTTCTTTCTTTCTTTCTTTCTTTCTTTCTTTCTTTCTTTCTTTCTTTCTCTCTTTCTTTCTTTCCTTCTCGTTCCCTCCTCTTTTTTTTCTTGCTTTCTTGCTTTCATTCTTTATTTCTTTCCTGATTAAATGCCTGTATAGGTCTCAGTTGCCGTGACCAATGAACAAAATAAATGGAAATTACTAGTACTGGAATCTGAAGCATGCGTAGGGAATAAAATGGGTGATATCAAAAGATTGAAATTCTACGTATTTAAGATTTGTTTTCTCAACTTTTTATTGTGAATTAGTTCACTTACAAACTTTTAACACATTTTAAAACACATTTCATCTTTCATTACTAGCCCATCATAGGACAAGTACGTGTCTCCCAATCGCCGGAGTGTTTGAGTGAGCTAATTTTAACTCTCCATCTCCAGTGTCTCTCAAGATTACGTCTCTTTCGCATCTTAACCACCCTCTGTGATCTTGGTAGTTATTAATGCTTTCAATAGTTTATCTAGAAAGTGAATTCCAGCACATAGCAGTGCCTTCTTCCACCCACCACGGAAGAGTAACCTCAATTCATCTGCGGTCAGTGAACTTTCCTCCTCCACATATATTGCCAAAAATAGTGTTCTTACGTCTGTTACGGCCTGGCAGTGAATTACCAAATGCTTGATTGCTACAGAGCCTGCATATTCCATGGTTCCAGGCCTCTTTTCCCAGTCAACTGCAGGTATTCATGTGTCAGGTAGATGTTTAGCCTTGTTCCCAAAAAAAGATCTCGATGCTAGATACATGGGAATTGTTGGGGGTATTCAGGAAGAGTGTTTCTCTTTCTTTGTTCTTTGGCCGTATTTTGCAAGGACTAATGTTTCGTTTATTTGCTGTAGAGTGTTAATCTAGTCGGCTCTTCTTAATTTCTCCTTTTTTCCATCTGGGTTTGAAATCATAGTTTCTAGAGATGTGTCTAAACATTACAGATGTTTTCTACATTTTTCCTTCCAATTTGATAGCATTGTTGAGCCTCTCCCTGTACCACCTGGTCCCAAGAAGCTATAGGCAATTGCTGGGTTATCAACCGCAAGTTTTCTCAACAACCCCTGCGATTTCCATAGTATAATCGACTCTAGTGATTGTAATCCTAACTCGACTCGAATTGCTGCCATTGGGAGACAATTTGGTAGCCTCAGCGTAGTTTTCCAAAACTTGCTTTCAAGTCTGGTCCAGATTTTCCATGACAAGGTTAGTATGGCCTCTCCTCCACATGTGAAGATGGGTACAACTTTTTGAAGATAAAATGTACGGAGCGGGGACATAGTAAATTTTCCATAACAAGAGTGTATTATAGACCCCTGTGCTGTCAAATTAGTTACCTTATGTTCGAGCTCTACTTGCCAGCCCGTTTCCACAGCTGATGTATTGAACAAGATTCCCAAGTATCTTAATGAGTTCACTGAGCGTAACTCCTCTTGGCCAATTCTCCATTTAAAAGCTCTACACTTCATTTTCTTTCTGTTTCCAATAACCAGAATGTTCGTTTTCTCGATGTTTATTAAAAGATCGTTTTCTTCCATGTACTCTTGCATGTTGTTAAGGGCATATTGAAGTTTAAGATTTTATTAACTGCAACTAAATGATATCAGTGTAGATGGAAGCCCATCATAAGTAGCCCCATGCTTTTCTTACAATAACCACTCACACTCTCTCTGAAAACACCACTACCATACATAAAATTATATCAAGAATGAAACTTCTGAGAGCCTTTAACGTTATTGAGTGTTATGTTATATTGTTGCTTCTGCCATTTTCGTGGACCTTTTGGAGTAGGGTATCGTTGTTAATCAGATAAACGGAGTATAGCAAGATTCCTATTGGGGGTGCGATCAGAGAAACCACTACGGTTTTAGTGTACAGTGAACAGAGAAGACATTAAGGGTCTCTTAAGGGGTGCCCATATATAGGAACTTATCTATTTCTCCCTCTCTCTCTTTCTCTCTCTCTCTCTCTCTCTCTCTCTCTCTCTCTCTCTCTCGCTCTCTCTCACTCTTTCTCTGTGTCTCTCCCTCTTACTTGCTTATGCACATTGGCACATTATGCAGAAGAATCAGGAAGTGTCAGATGAGGGAAGGGCTGCCTAGAAACTCTGCCAATTTCTATACATGCAAGGAATCCTGGGCGCCAACAACCTATGAAATTAGAGATCGGTCTCCCTGTGACAAGGATCTGAAATCTGTGACTGTCCATTTCCTTTGGACAATCTTTCCCATGATCCCTCACCATGAGCGAGGCTGGCTAGGGCTGAACAGAGTTGTAGCCTAAAATATATGGAGATCCAAAAATTGAAGAATCATTCCTAGGGTCTGAAAGCATAGGCCCCTTTCTTCCCCTTCGTTTAGAAGCAGTGTAGAGGAGGAGCCAAGTACCCCCACCTCAATTGACCCGCCCGTTTTAACTGTGTGCTGGAAACCAGAGTATGTGACGTATACAGAACAGCTCAATCGACAAAGAGCAGTGTATGGACTCAGTCCAGTACCAGTGAAAGGGTCAGTACCTAAGAGAACCTGGGAACCAAGGTACCTATTGAGAAAACCATATCTGCATACAAAGAAATATGATGGCCATTTGAATAAAATCCCTGAAGAAGCAGAGCCACAAAACGGCAAGGATGAATGGTAGTATCACTAACCAATGCCAAGTATATGTTACATGGAGCTAAAGATGAAGTACATAAAAAAGATGCAGTGACTAGAAAATACAGATATTCTATAAGGCATCTACAAAGCAACGAGGATAAGTGACATCTTGGGCTCAAGGTGAAGAAGCTTATGCCACAGAAACAGATGAAGATATCCAGTTATTTTACACGTGTACAGATTCAGAAGAAACACAAGCAGCAAAGTAATCGTAAAGCTAGCTCTAAGATTATAGTAAATAGATTGCGGCAAGCGCCAACGTATACATACATATGAATGAGAGCATTATGGATGTTTCCACTAAACGTATTATGGCAGGTTGGACATTAGAAAAGGCCTCAGTTCAGAGTGTCGCAGTTAAAAGGCACAAATTGAATTACAAACAGAGCATCAGTGAAAGGCGAGGCTGAGCGAGCCAAGAAGCCAATGCCTTATCAAAACTGGAGTAAACTGACTTTGGATACAAAATCGTGTGAAAGAACAAACCTCCTGTTCAAAAGGAATAAACATCACAAGGAAGACGTCAGAGGTCTATTAGAAAATATTATTAAATACATGAAAAGGCTCGATTTTATGGACTCTACTCTCATGGAAGCATGAAGTTGGATGAACGAGATGGTCACACCTATGCATGAAGGCAGACTGTACTTCTCACTCCCTAATTTTCTCAGAGCTAAGAACACTCTCAAGGACAAAGATCAAAGGCTTAATTGACAGTAGACAACTGAGGTGATGATGGATTGATATGCTAATTGGTGGGAAGCTAAAGTCAAGGCAACCTCACTAGCATCTGGATGGACAGCCTGCAGGCTGCTAAAGTAGGTGGAAATGTACTGAAGGTGGCTAGAGTGTCATCCAATTGTAGAGGACCTGCGTATTCAGGGCTCCTATAATGTGTAAACCAATGGGTGTTGTGTATTTAGTGACATTCATAGTGGTCATTTTTTAGGGAGGGCTTAGTTGCCCCACCTGATGCTAAGTAACCAATCACATAGTTACACTTTTTAGACTAGTATGGATCATATACTTAGACATTCACTCAGAACCAATAGCGCATACTTATAATTTTTTGTAGGTTGCCACGTAGGATGACGTTAGTACACATGTGATTTAGACGTCATTGATGAAACATTTTGCTTATAAAAGTGCAGTTTTTTCTTAAAGTATTTTGAGTTTGAAGATCGAGCCATTGTGTTGATGTTCATTATGCTCCCTGTTTTAGATAATTGACATTAAAAAAAGTCTTCCTTTTGTAAACTTCCTCAGTCGGCTCTATTATTGATCTATGAGTAAGGTCTGCATCCCCATCCATCTCGAGGGTAATTGCTGCTCATGAAAGGGGCTGGACTATCCAGTTCACTTGGTAGCAGAGAGAGGATGGTTAAAGAGCCATCGATCTGAGTAGACTTTAGAGTTTCGGCAATACATATATTTTTTTCTTTATTGTTTTTGGTTTGTTTAAACCTTTACAAGATTTTAAAAAACACATCAATAAAACATCTTTAAAAACAATTAACACAATTTATGCAGCTTCTTAAAACTAAGTTAATTATCCTTGTCTCATCAATATAAGGCTCCTTTAGATCAATATACAATGAATTATTATTCCATTCCGCGTAAAAAATCGAGTTCAAACAATTAACGTAAATCACATTATTCTAAGGCACTGATGTTTTTTAGAAAAGCATTCACTCTTATTTTCAGTGCAACCGAGTTTCCATGAAGCATTTCGTACCGTAATTTGTCTCTGTTAACATAAGAAATATCAGTAACAAATTGAGCAAAATATTTGATTCTTTGCAGCATCAAATTCGGGCATATCAATAGCAGATGAAGGAGTGACTCATTCATTCCAGGTATACAACAATACCGGCAGTATTTTGGGTCATCAGAGACTTCTGTTCAAATATTTACCATCACCTGCGTGTTTAAAACATTTACAGGCTGATTCATGGAATTAATGTGCGCTGCAATTTTCAGCGCAAGCGTGCGAAAGCGTGCGAAAGCGTGCGAAAGCGTGCGAATCGCAGTGCCAGTGCGAAAATCGCAGCGAAACCCGCGCACAGTGATTCATGGAAGTCCGTGCGCGTGTAAATCCCAGGATGTGCGCCAAAATTCTGCGTGCTGCATGCTGGCGCACACGTCTCCAAACGGCGTGCGCTACGCGCACAGCAAAATCAGATACGGCGGCACACACAACAAAAGTAGGAGGAACAGAGGGCGTGATATGCGGAATGGAGAACAACGCATGAAAATGTGGGTGTCACAGGGAAAGTTCAGGAGGCAAATGCGCGGAACGTCCACACACATGTTCAAAACAAGTATTCATGAGTTCGAACGGGGCTAACGCGTGCGCCAAAAAAGACGCTCTAATCCGGAAACACGTATGCCAGTAGGAAGCAGGTGTACGTGGACCCGCGCAGCATAAAAGTGCGTGCAAACAACAAACAAGCTCAGACGCAAGGATGAATATGCCATTCCTAGCAGCAGTGGTCGTGGGATACCGCAGGAGGAGGAGGAGGAGGAGGAGGATAGTCAGGCCCATAATTTTCACACCCAGAACCTTTTTGGGATGCCTGATGACCAGATGTATGGGAGGTACAGGTTTCCACCTCACATAATACTCGACCTGGTGAGTGAGTGGGAGGATGACCTCACATCACCCACCCTGTGCTCCCAAGCACTCAGCCCCCTGGAGAAGGTCCCCAATGTACTGCACTTCTTGGCCACTGGGTCATTTCAGCAGACAAGTGCTATAGTGGGGGGGGTGTCACAGGCCATGCAGTCACGCTGCCTACACCAGGTCTTGGCCATCATGACTGCACTCCCATCAGTCCGCAGGCACATATACCTGCCTAGAACACCTGCAGAAAGGCAGGCTGCCGTCCAGGATTTCTACGGGGTGGCACAATTCCCCAAAGTCCTAGGTGCCATTGATTGCACCCATGTGGCTCTACGTCCCCCCAGGGCATCAAAGCACATCTATAGAAACCGCAAGCACTGGCATTCCATCAACGTCCAGGTAGTATGTGATGCCAAGGGAATCATCACCTCAGTATATGCCAACTATCCAGGGTCCACCCACGACAGTTTTATTTACAGAATGTCAACCCTAAACCGGGACCTAGAAGCTGGGCGGCATGGCGATACATGGCTGCTCAGTGAGTATAAATGCCACAGCACATGCATGCATGTCAGATACTGAGTAATGTCACAACCACACTAATGATACCCATCACCACCTCCCCAGGGGACAGTGCCTACCCTCTGAGCACCCACATGATGATGCCAATTCGGAACCCCACCACGCCACCCGAGGTAAGATACAACACAGCCCACATTGCAACCCGGGGCATAGTGGAGCGCACATTCGGAGTGCTCAAGTCACGCTTTCGCTCCCTTGACCGTTCTGGCGGGCAGCTGTTATACGCTCCCCCAGTAGTGTGCAGGATCATAGTGGCAGCATGTGCCCTGCACAACGTTGCAACACACCGGGGCCTGCCCGTGGACATGGTGGTGCCCCCACATCGCCAACCGCATGCACGCCCGCTGCGCACGGGAGGGAAAAGGGCACCCTGAGGCAGCCTGTACGCAGCTAGTGGTTAATTACTTCACCTAAAATCACACCCCTGTGGAGTGCACACAGCCTTGGCACATACCATCTGACAATCAATGATGATGACATAAGGGACAGTCAACTGGCACAACCATACCACCCTGAGATTGGTCACAAACACCACCAATGCTGTGTCATCAAAAGACACACTTCTATGCTGCTAAATTCATTACCCCATTGCAAAATACAACATGACAACAGTGTCATGTCACCCAACCCCTCCCCAGCACCGCCACCCAACACACCATGGCATGTCATGCTATGTGAGAGCAAACAAAGCAATCCCCAAAACATGACACAAGTGTCACAAAGTACAGTGTCCCTAATGGAAACTGGCCACACACAATATGCTCCCAGTAATGTAGAACTAACAACACACATGACCAAATACTTACCAACAATACAATGCATCTACACAACCTCAAAAATAGCATAAACATGACAGCACAAAGTTAAAGTAGTGGTAGTCATACAACCTGATTATGCCAGCACATCGACCACTTTCAACTGTACAGTGTTGCTGCCACGCAAATGTGTAAGTGCACTGCTTACAACATGAACTCCATCTCTAAAGTAGACGGCCTTGTGAAGACATGAGGAATGAACCTGCAAATTAGGAGGAAGACATGGATGCACAAGCACATATCAATACACCATGCAGTGTACAATACAACAACAACATCCACTAGGAATGTATACACAGTATTGACTACAGACTGCCCACACAGCTCATGGGAGTCCAACGTCACTGTGTGAGTCACTGTCACTTGGGCACACCCTTTGCGAACCCATGGAAATGGGAAGCAGGAGGGGTGTGTGTCTCACGAACCCAAGCATCTAACCCAAACTCAGGACAAGCCTGCATGTGCCCAGCCGGAATACAGTGGATGCCCACGGGAGCCACACAAGGCAACACACTGTAAAAAAAAAATCAAAAATCAAAAATGGCCATGTGGGGACCGGGGGGGAGGGAGGCCACCCAGGAGGTCCGAGGACAGGGTGAGCACCAACAGCCACCTGTGTGGATGTTGGAAAAAAAACACCTCCATGGGCTCATGGCCTGCACGGCTCTGCCAATGTGGGAGAACTGCTGCTGTCGCTCTCATCACCGTCTGCTGCTGCCACAGGAAGTGGTGGTGCTATGGGAGGCAGCCCACGCAAAGCCCTGGTATGGTCATCCATGGCAGCAAGCATGCGGGTGTGGAAGGTCTCGTTCTGGAGGATTATATTGCGGAGATCCCCATGCACCACCTGACGTGATGCCCGGATCTCCTCCCGAGATGCCTGCATCTCAGCTGAGAGCAAACGTGTGAGCTGCTCCAGCTGCTGTTCTGTCCTCAAGTTAGTGAAAGCCTCAAGGTCAACAAGAGTCTCCCTGAGGTGATGGAGTTCTACCCTCAGGGCTTCCCTGTGGCCCTGGGTCTCTATTGTATCGATTGGCGTAGACTCTCCAGTGCCGTCCGTCTGTTCCTGTTGGACGCCAACATGTCCTCCCTGCGTGATTGGCAAATGGAGTCTGTTGCCTGCTGTAGTTACTGCATCTGCCTTTCAGGGGGGACAATGGAAGTGGCCACCCTCTCCATTGCTTGAGCCATCATCTCAACTGATGCTGACTGTTGGGTTGCCATACCGTACATGGATTGTTCCCATGCGGTATTGCCTGGTGGTGTACGGCCACCGCGTCGGCGGGCACCACACCTGTTTGGGGCAAGGCGATCTGCGCCTTGCTGCGCCGGCACTGCCTGAGGCTGCAGGACTGCATTCCCCCTCTGATCTGCTGGCCCATTAACAGGATCAGATGTTGTGGAGTGTGACCCTGCATCCGTAACCGCCAAAGGCGGATTTACCAACACTGACATCCCCATAGAGGGTTCTACCCCTGGTGCAGGTGGGTTGGACAGAACAGAATCCCTGCCAGAAACACTTACCTGCAACGGCACATAGGTCTCATCATCCGAATCAGCACCTGAATAGAGGTCTGGGGAGGTGCACCCAGAGACACCTCTGGACAGAATGGTCTGCAGCAAGATTGGGTTCTCACCCACCACCAAACCACGTCCCCCACTGGTGCCCGGTCATGCCTGAGATCCCTCCTGGGTCTGCACCATCTTCTCAACCTCAACAGCATCAAGTGCGTCATCCCCTGCAAAAACATGAAAGACAAAAAATGGAAACAGGCATTAGCACCATAGCACACAAATAGGCCTGACAAGCTACAGAACCAGTACATGATTTACACATGTTCCACATGACTATAACCCTCCAATGCATGCACTGTCACTGAGTTGAAAGGGGAGGCAAAAGGCAGACACTGATGACACCAAGATGGAAGAGCAACACATTTGCTGCATGCTGGATAGCACTGCCATCACACATTGGCCTGTGAGTGGCATGTCCAATACACATACATGGCACATGCCATCAGACAGATGGCATGTACCATAGCCATGGTACATTCCACAAGTACATCCATATGTCAGTGAATGAGTACTGTCAGCCATCCATGTGAGATGGACATGATGAGAAGAAAAATGCTACATAGTGTGACAAAATAGCCATGTGCCACACACTGCAACACATGCAGTGTACAAAAACACAGTGATTGCAGGCCGATGTACACATCAATGGTTGTGCACTTCAACATGACAGGAAACAACTATCATGTTCCACATTCAAACAGGCCCCAAAAATGTATGTGATCAGGCCAATACTCAATCAACCTGAATGGTCAAATCATTCACCTAACAAGGTAACACATGTGGGCCAATGTGGGGTTCATCAATGACAGAAGCATGTCACAAATGTGACAATAGGGCTGAGGAATGCATATCAAAAGTGAGAGAATTGAAACAATCAGCCTGAACAAACACTGAAAAATACAAACAATGTTGTTGCAAGATGCCACTTCAAGGGCAACTGCCGTAATGTTGCGCTAAATTACTACTTTGGGCAGAAGGGATACTGTCACACCCAAATCCAAGGCCGCTGAATGTTTTGGATGAAGCACATGGGTGACCCATACCACTCAGGCACACACACCCTCACCTGGCACTCAATCAGAACCCGTCACCCAAACAACACACACATGCATTACACACACATGCATGGGCACTCACTGGACAATGCATCATAATCAGGTAGTTCTCCCACACCTTGGATCTGTTCCTCTGTGACGAAGGCCCCAGCAACAGACTCATGTGGAGACCCACCACCAGTCACCAGAGTAGCGGCATGATTTGAGGCCAGCTTGTTCTTTGCTCTGCATTTCAGGCCATTCCACCGCTTGTAGCAATCATCAGCTGTGCACCTCACAAATCCAAGGGCACTTATGCGTTCGGCGATGATCTGCCAGTGTGCCTTACGTTGACCAGTTGTGGTCTTGGACCCTGCAGTCACCAGCATTTCGTGGCTATGTGCCGACACATAGGACACAAGTGCATCAAGTTCCGCCTCATTAAAGCAAGGCTTCCTTGAGGTACCGGAGTGTGTAGCCGTGTCTGGGGTTTCAGCCTGTCGTGCCAGAGCACCCTTCTTCCTCTTCTTTAAAGGTGGAGCAGAGCCAGAATGGCTTACGCCGCTCTGGTCAGTAGGGGCAGAATCACTGGTGGACCGGGTGGTAGAAGTGTGGGGATGCACAATTACCATAGGTCTTGATGCAGGCATCGGTTGCAGGATAATGTTGGCAGGGGGAACTTCAGTTTGATGGACCTGGACTGACACTGTCCTGGCTGGGAGAGTCAGACCTGGGGCGGATGGAGCTGCAGCTGCCCCTGCAGCCTCCCCACCCTGCATACTTGGGGCAGCAGATGAAATAGCTGCCCCAGATCCACGTGGCTTGGTGACAATAACTTGCACCGCCACACGTGGCCTAGACTTGCTGACCTGGAAGTCAGCCAGGAAGTCATCCTGTGCCAGGTCAGGTGCCACAATTGGCTGGTCCAACAGGGGCTGAGCTGGGATGGTGTCAGCCACGTTTCCCTCAACCATGGGGGGGCATGGGTGTCCCTGATTGTTCCTCCACACATGGGGGTATAGGGGCACCCTGCAAATCCCGGCCACGTCCCCTACCGCGCCCACCACGCCCACCTTTTGAAGGTCAGCCACCTTTGCCTCCCTTACCGCTTGGTCGCCTCCCAACCATGGCACTGATGTTGTTGTGCGTATGGGAGTTGCAGTAAACTATTGTCCTGGGCAATTGGGGGTCAAAGGGGTAGGATACTAGATGTAATTCATACCCTAGTGCTCTAACAAGGCTGTCTGTGACCCCTGGGGGAAGATGACGGGTCACGCAACGCACAGGCAGCTTAAAATCAAAAATTAACGTGCACGTGAAAAAATGAACCCGCACTATGCTGTGGCACCCAGAAACACAAAAATAAGCATATGCGTAATACACGCAGCCTACAATGACCTCTGAAGGGGAACGCGACACACGGGGCAAGCACAGTTGCTAAGTACGTGCGGAACTCACTGTCTGCCTGGAAAAAGAATGTGAAAAATACGCGCGTGTGCACGTTGGAAACACCCCCGCCAAAAGAAGAATTGTACGCTGTCTGAGGAGAAAGGACAAAAGGAGAAGTGAACACTGTTTGAGGAAACAGGCCCAACAAAAATTCAGAAAAGAGCTGTCAGAGGTAACAGGGAGTACGAACTAGAAACGCTGTGAAGTAATCGCGTGTGAACCAACAAGAAGTACAGATTTCACCCACGTGCTCTCGACGAAAAGCACGTACAAGGAAATGGCGTCCTACACATAGCTTTTAAACCGGCCCACACGTACACATCAGATACGCGTGTACGCGGGCGCTTTCCTCCAATTACACGCGATGACACTCGGACGTGCAGTTTTTCACGTGTGCTCTGTCATCACGTGCTATGAGGGAAACGCCCGTGCGCGTAATGTAACTTACGCGCTTACGCGCTATGGCGATGACACTCATACGTGCAGTTTTTCGATGTGTGCTCTGTCATCACGTGCTATGAGGGAAACGGCCATGCGCGTAATGTAACTTATGCGCTTACACGCTAAGGGCCTTTGGTCCAATGAAATCGCGTGCGTGTGCTGACGCGCTTACGCGCTAAGGCCCTTTTCTCCAATTACACGCTGACGTGCAATTTTTTCACATGCCAAATCACTCCGTATCAATCTGGCCACGCAAAAACACACGGAAGACCACTCTCCTGCCCAGAAGGCCGAATTACTGCCCCCCAGAGCCCTGAGCACGCTCCCACCTGCCATCTGCTGCTGCCTGACTGCCTGCTGCCCACGTGCCCTGCCATTTGCTGCCTGCATGTCAACCAGGGGTGTAGTTGCTGTGACCACCCCTGCTGGAACCGAATACTCCCAACTGGGATTCCATTGCTCCACAGCCCAGCCCCAGGACCCAGTTGTCCACCCACTCCTGCCTCTGGGGTTGCCATGTCCAGCACAACACCATCTGGCAACACTGGCAACCCCCAGCCAGAGAGGCAGAGGGCCACCAGCTTCACTGCCACCGAAGTTGGTGTCCTGGTGTAGCAAGTCCTGGGGCAGTATGATGCTCTCTTTGGAAGTTTGCACGCCGACAATGAAGGACGGACCAGGAACTGGATGGACATCGGGACTGCCATCAACGCGGAGGGGGTGGCAGTCTGCGACTTACCTCATTTCAAGAAGCGCTGGGAGGACGTCAGGTCCAGAACCCTCAACAAGGCCCGGCGCCTCGCTAAGGCAGCGGATGCCAAGGGGCGCCGGGGCCAGCTGTCAAACCATCAAATGAGGGTCCTGGAACACATATGCCCAGCGCTCTACGTCCAGATCCTTGAGAGGCAGACCCGTCTGGAGTCGAGCGGTAAGTGTACATGCATGTTGATAGTAAGCTGTGTGTGTCGTGGTGTGCCAGTAGTGTGCAGGTTGCACATGTGTTTATGTAGGGCCATGTAGGGATGTGTATGAACATGGGCGTGAGGCTGCCACATGTGAGTCCTCTCAGTTGTGAGACACATTGATGGTGTATGTGTTGGTAAGCATGCTGGGCAAATGCAGGTGTGGGAGCACACATGTTTGAATTTCTGTGTATGTACATTGGCATGGTTGCGGCATGGATGGTGGTTCATAATGCATGTATCTGCACTGTGTACATGTGCATGTATGTGTATCTGACAAGTGTACAACTGTGATGCAACATGGATGCATGTGACACTGATATGTAGAAGGATGAATGGCAGATGTGACATGTATGGCGATCTCATCACTGCAACAGTTGGAGGAGATGTAGACATGCATGAAAGTGTGGTGGCGTGTGTGCATGTCTAGTGCACTCCTTGTGTTTCATGTGATGTCAGGCTCACCTGTTCATGCTGTTGTATGTGTATGGATGGTGCTGCCTGGTGCAATATTGCTGTTGAAATGTTCATGTGTGTGAGTTAAAATGACATGTGTGTCGTGGAGTGTGATGCCGTGTCTGTAGTTAAACAATGCCACTCATGTGCTACTGTCATGTGTGTATCAGTCCATTGTACAGTGCCCTTATGCCTGTGTTTTATCTCTCCCTGTCTGCAGCGTCAACTGAAGAAGAGGGCAGAGAGGGTGCTGTGGAGCACAGCGGCAGGGATCATCCCGCCAGCCGGAGACGCAAGGCCCGGCTCCCCTCCCAGGCTGTCATCTTGTCGGGGAGTGAGGAGTCCGGTGCTGCGTCCCAGGCCGCAGCTGCAGAGGGAAGGTCCAAGAGGTGGAGGTCGGAGTTGGACTCCTTGGCAGCAGAAGGGGCAGCTGAGACCCCACAGGGTCCGACGGAGGAAGATGGCACGGAGTCATCCAGGTTGGTGGGGGGTTTGGTGGAGGAGGAGGCCGTGCAAGGGACAGACAAGGGGTCTGGAGGTGGGGATTCCACTGGTGCTAGTGGTGCAGTGCAGGGGCAGGGACAGGAGGCAGGACAGGCCACCGCGGAGGTGCCTGTGTGTAATCCTGTCCCCGATCCTGTGACTGCATCATCCCGCACCAGCAGGGATGCCTACGTCCAGACCCATTTTCAGGGAGGGGATCCGCTTACAAAAACTGGCCTTCCTCTCCCTGTGGATGTGGCTATCCGGGACCGGGTTGAGCCTGTCCTGGGTGGGGTGGCGTTGCGTCAACGGGCCATGCGAGGTGACCTGCAGTCTTTTCATGAGGAGACTGCACGTCATCTCGAATGGCTCGTTGACCGCGTTGACCTACTGGGACAGCTCTCCAGGGCTGGATTCTTGCATTTGCTGGACCTTGTTCCGACCCCCTCCTCAACTGAACCCCCTATGCGCCAGTTGTACTCCATGCCATCTTCCCACCCATGTATCACCTGGGTACCCTGTGGAGCTGCCTCTGACCCTGCTGCCAGGCTGGTGGAGGACACATCCCTGCCACAGTTGGGAGTCGGACGTCCAGCAGGGGTGGTCACATCAACAACTGCACCCCAGCTGGAGGAGGATGTGCAGGCAGCAAGAGCCAGCGCACAGGCAGAGGCACAGCAGCAGCAGCAACAAGGTGGGAGCCATGATGGCTCGGGGCCTTTGTCATCGGAGGGGTAGGCGGACCCAGGACTGGAAGTGTCTTCCGTGTGGCAGCGGTTAGGCCATGCTATAGATGCGGAGCGGCAGCGGGCAGAAGAGGCACGGCTCACGATGGTCAGGGCGGAGAACTCCATGCGGAGGGCCCTGAGTCGGACCGAGTGCCTCAAGGCAATTCGCAGGGAGTTGGAGGAGAACATGTCGTCATCCCTGCGAACCCTCGGGGCCATGGGAGAGGACCTCCTCCAGGACATTGAGCAGGAGTTCGATGATGCCCTGGCCCGGGACATCCAAAAGTGAGCCGTCGGACTAGCCCGCTGCCATTGTAAATAGTTTTTAGAGTTAGGTTTCCTTTTCGTTTTCCTTTTATTTGTGGTCAATGGACAATGCCACACACATTTGTATATAGTTATATTTTTAGGTAGTTTCTTAGGTAGGTTTCATTTGTTTAGTTGGGCTCATGGACCCTTTACATCGTTGAACAATGGATTGATTTATTTTTGGGATTTTTGCACATGGATTAATGGGTTTTTATTTTGGACAATGGATTGTATATAGTTACATCATGGATTCATTTGGATTTTTTTTTCATTATGGACATGGAGTAATGTTTTTTTTTTCAGGACAATGTATTGTAAATAGTTGGACTATGGATTGATTTCGCATTTTTATTTATCATTATGAACATGAAACAATGGATATCTTTTTTTACCATTGCATTGCTTATCATTTTCATTCACTCATCTTTTTCACATGCTTTTCATTTCATGTTTGATATTTTAGTGTGCTTTCATTTCATTTTTTATTTATGTACATAATACATTTTCATATTTTAGTTCCATGTGTGGGATTTGCTCATTGGGTTGATGCATGTGAAATTGTGGGTTTACACAAGCAATGCCAACCAGTGTATGTGTGTGATGGACATGTGTTGATGTACATTGTTGAGTTTTGGTTTGTGTCTTGAGATAGGCATGTCAGTGTGGGGTGGATTGGGAAATCATTGTGTCTCAAGAATGGGGCGGCGTGATGTGGTATTTTATGGTGTAGAAGTGGGCCATGACTGTGCATCTTTATTTCATGTAGGGGGGGGACATGAGTGGGACATGAGTGGGGGCCTGCTGGCAGGTGACCCTGACTGCTGGGGGGCGGGGGTGCAAAGGGACATGAGTGGGTGATCAGTAGTGCAAGCTGACATGTGGCTTGGCTGGGGGGCATGCCCATGGTAGATGGGCTGCCTGCGGGACATGACCAGGGGTGCAGGGTAGTCCCCTGTGGTGTGGGCTGCCTGCAGGGGCCGTGGGGAGTGTAGAGGGAACACCTGGGAGGACCCACACTGCCAATTCACGTGTAGGAATCCCTGCGCACCCCCGAAATTCAGTACACCATTCTGACAGCAAAATCGCGTGTAAAACTTCCCGCGCACCACAGGATACACATACCCCACTCGCACAGGGCCAATATTCCTGGGGTTCGCGTGAAGTTTTACACGCGCAAGGGCCCTGTGCGAGTGAGGTACATGTATTCCTGGGGTTTGCGTAAAGTTTTACACGCGAAAGGGCCTTGTGCGAGTGGGGTACGTGTATTCCTGGGGTTCGCGTGAAGTTTTACACGCAAAAGGGCAACGCCCATGCGTGATACGTCACAAACGCGCTTACGCGCTAAGGGCCTTTGGTCCAATGAAATCACGTACGTGTGCTGACACGCTTACACGTTGAGGCCCTTTCCTCGAATTACATGCTGACGTGCAATTTTCTCACGTGCCAAATCACTCCGTATCAAGCTGGCCACGCGTACACACACGGAAGACCACGCTCCTGCCCTGAAGGCCATTTTCCTGCCCCCCAGAGCCCTGAGCACGCTCCCACCTGACATCTGTTGCTGCCTGACTGTCTGCTGCCCATGTGCCCTGCTATTTGGTGCCTGTACATCAGCCATCTGCAGGGGTCCAGTTGCTGTGTCCACCCCTGCTGGAACAGAAGACTCCCGACTGGGATACCATCGCTCCACAGCCCAGCCCCAGGACCCAGTTGCCCACCCACTTCTGCCTCTGGGGTTGCCATGTCGGGCACATCTCCATCTGGCACCAGTGGCGACCCCCAGCCAGAGAGGCAGAGCGCCACCAGCTTCACTGCCACCGAAGTTGGTGTCCTGGTGGAGCATGTTGTCGGGCATTATGATGCCCTCTTAGGAACATCACGCGCCAACAAGGAAGGACGGGAAAGGATCTGGAACGACGTAGTGGTTGCCATCAATGCGGAGGGGGTGGCAACCCGCAACATGAAGCACGTCAAGAAGCGCTGGGAGGACTTCAGGTCCAGGACCCTCCACAAGGCCCGACACCTCGCGGAGGGGGGCCGGGCACGCATGAGTAACATCCAGATGAGGGTCCTGGAATGCGAAGGCCCAGCACTCCGCGCCCAGATCCTTCGGAGGCAGAATCATCTGGACTTGAGCCTAAGTGGCCAAGCATTGCTGTGTGAGACAGGGCATGTTGCAGTGTGCTGGTAGTCTGATGCTTGCCTGTATGTGTGACATAGGCCATGTATGGATGTGTGTGTGTGCAGGGACTTCATGGTCATGCATGTGAGACCAGTTATGTGTGAACCACATGGTTGGTGCATGTGTTTTAATGCAACATGGGGAGCTCTATGCGGAATGCACACATGAAAGCATGGCTGTCTCTGTTCCTGGACATGGAGGGGGGTGAGGAATGGGTGCTGATGTCATGTACATGTATGGTGCACATGCGTGTGTGTGTGCCTGAGAAGTGTGTGTGTGACTTTGAAACGCCATGGATGCATGTGACTTTGAATGCAACATCTTGGTTTACAGGGGCCCTTCTACATGGATGTTGAGGTTGTTTGCAGGCGCCAGGACTGTTTCTGCGTGTGTGTTGTGTGCATTCACCCATGTGTTGTGGAATGACAGGATGGAAGTGACATTTGACAGTGCCACTCATGTGTTATTGCTTCCTGTCTAGGGTATTGTGTAGTGTACCCTGATGCTTGTGTTCTATGTCTCCCTCTACGCAGCGTCAAGTGAAGAAGAGGGCGGAGACGGCGCTGTGGAGTGAAGTGGCGCGGATGCCTCCACTGGGTGGCGACGCAAGGCCCAGCCACCCCCCAGGAATTACCATCATCCGGGAGCGAGGGGGCTGGTGCTGCATCTGCCACAACGGCTGTGGCGGAAGGGCCGGGTGAGCCCCCACAGGGGCTTCCAATGGCGGAAGACGGTGTGGAGACATCCAGGTTGGTGGTCTCCACAGAGGAGGAGGAGGGGTCCCACGAACGTATGGTCTCTGTCCTGGTTGGTGTCACGTTGCGCACGCGTGTCATTCGTGATGACGTGCGTTCTTCCAGGGTGGAGAACGCACGCCATCACGGAGAGCAGCGTCGTGACATGGCAATGCTGGGAGGGGCCCTGGTTGGTGGGTTCCTACATGTGTCGCGCACTCTGGCAGACCTCTCCTCCTCTGTGGAGGCTATGCGCCAGTCGTTCTCCACACCGTCTTCTGGCCCAGATTCCACCAGGGCCCCCTGTGGACCTGGCCCGACCAACACAGCCAGCTTGGTGGAGCTCACATCCCTGCCACAGTCGGGAGTCAGCGGCCCAGCAGGGGTGGACACCACAACTGGAGACCAGCTTATGGAGGATGTGCAGGCACCATCAGACATGGCACATGGAGAGCAGCAGCAGGAGCAGGCTCTAGGTGGGAGCAATGATGGCTCGAGGCCATCAACATCGGAGGGGCAGGCATCAGCCAGAGGGCAGGAGGACCCAGGAATGGGAGTGTCTTCCGTGTGGCACCGGTTGGACCAGCATATAGGTGCGGAGCAGCGGCGGGCGGAAGAGGCGGGGCTCACCATGGTCAGGGCGGAGTTCTCCATGCGTCGGGCTTTGAGGCGGGCAGAGTGCCTCGAGGCAACTCACAGGGAGTTGGAACAGGCCATGAGTGCCTCCCTGCGAGACCTCGGGGCCAGGACAGAGGCCCGCCTCTGGCAAATAGACATGGAGTTCGATGATGCCCTGGCCCGGGACACCAGAGTGAGCCGCTGGACTTGCCCTTCGCCATTGTATATAGTTAGATAGGGTTAGGTTTCCTTTAGTTTTTTCTTTATTTTGGTTGCGCTTGGACAATGCACCAAGTTTTTGCATATAGTTTTTTATTAGGTAGTATTTATGATAGGTTTTGATAGATTTTGAACCCTCGGGGTCATGGGAGAGGACCTCCTCCAGGACATTGAGCAGGAGTTCGATGATGCCCTGGCCCGGGACATCCAAAAGTGAGCCGTCGGACTAGCCCGCTGCCATTGTAAATAGTTTTTAGAGTTAGGTTTCCTTTTCGTTTTCCTTTTATTTGTGGTCAATGGACAATGCCACACACATTTGTATATAGTTATATTTTTAGGTAGTTTCTTAGGTAGGTTTCATTTGTTTAGTTGGGCTCATGGACCCTTTACATCGTTGAACAATGGATTGATTTATTTTTGGGATTTTTGCACATGGATTAATGGGTTTTTATTTTGGACAATGGATTGTATATAGTTACATCATGGATTCATTTGGATTTTTTTTTTCATTATGGACATGGAGTAATGGTTTTTTTTCAGGACAATGTATTGTAAATAGTTGGATTATAGATTGATTTCGCATTTTTATTTATCATTATGAACATGAAACAATGGATATCTTTTTTTACCTTTTTTTGGATTTGCGTTGGTGGAGGGAGAGTTTGGACTGTTTTTCTTTCAAATTTTTTTGCATTGCTTATCATTTTCATTCACTCATCTTTTTCACATGCTTTTCATTTCATGTTTGATATTTTAGTGTGCTTTCATTTCATTTTTTATTTATGTACATAATACATTTTCATATTTTAGTTCCATGTGTGGGATTTGCTCATTGGGTTGATGCATGTGAAATTGTGGGTGTACACAAGCAATGCCAACCAGTGTATGTGTGTGATGGACATGTGTTGATGTACATTGTTGAGTTTTGGTTTGTGTCTTGAGATAGGCATGTCAGTGTGGGGTGGATTGGGAAATCATTGTGTCCCAAGAATGGGGTGGCGTGATGTGGTATTTTATGGTGTAGAAGTGGGCCATGACTGTGCATCTTTATTTCATGTAGGGGGGGACATGAGTGGGACATGAGTGGGGGCCTGCTGGCAGGTGACCCTGACTGCTGGGGGGCGGGGGTGCAAAGGGACATGAGTGGGTGATCAGTAGTGCAAGCTGACATGTGGCTTGGCTGGGGGGCATGCCCGTGGTAGATGGGCTGCCTGCGGGACATGACCAGGGGTGCAGGGTAGTCCCCTGTGGTGTGGGCTGCCTGCAGGGGCCGTGGGGAGTGTAGAGGGAACACCTGGGAGGACCCACACTGCCAATTCACGTGTAGGAATCCCTGCGCACCCCCGAAATTCAGTACACCATTCTGACAGCAAAATCGCGTGTAAAACTTCCCGTGCACCACAGGGATACACATACCCCACTCGCACAGGGCCAATATTCCTGGGGTTCGCGTGAAGTTTTACACGCGAAAGGGCCCTGTGCGAGTGAGGTACATGTATTCCTGGGGTTTGCGTAAAGTTTTACACGCGAAAGGGCCTTGTGCGAGTGGGGTACGTGTATTCCTGGGGTTCGCGTGAAGTTTTACACGCGAAAGGGCCCTGTGCGAGTGGGGTACGTGTATTCCTGGGGTTCGCGTGAAGTTTTACACGCAAAAGGGCAACGCCCGTGCGTGATACGTCACAAACGCGCTTACGCGCTAAGGGCCTTTGGTCCAATGAAATCACGTACGTGTGCTGACGCGCTTACACGCTAAGGCCCTTTCCTCGAATTACACGCTGACGTGCAATTTTCTCACGTGCCAAATCACTCCGTATCAAGCTGGCCACGCGTACACACACGGAAGACCACGCTCCTGCCCTGAAGGCCATTTTCCTGCCCCCCAGAGCCCTGAGCACGCTTCCACCTGACATCTGCTGCTGCCTGACTGACTGCTGCCCATGTGCCCTGCTATTTGGTGCCTGTACATCAGCCATCTGCAGGGGTCCAGTTGCTGTGTCCACCCCTGCTGGAACAGAAGACTCCCGACTGGGATACCATCGCTCCACAGCCCAGCCCCAGGACCCAGTTGCCCACCCACTTCTGCCTCTGGGGTTGCCATGTCGGGCACATCTCCATCTGGCACCACTGGCAACCCCCAGCCAGAGAGGCAGAGGGCCACCAGCTTCACTGCCACCGAAGTTGGTGTCCTGGTGGAGCATGTCGTGGGGCATTATGATGCCCTCTTAGGAACATCATGCGCCAACAAGGAAGGACGGGAGATGATCTGGAACGACGTGGTAGTTGCCATCAATGCGGAGGGGGTGGCAACCCGCAACATGAAGCACGCCAAGAAGCACAGGGAGGACTTCAGGTCCAGGACCCTCCACAAGGCCCGGCGCCTCACGGAGGGGGGCCGGGCACGCATGAGTAACATCCAGATGAGCGTCCTGGAATGCGTAGGCCCAGCACTCCACGCCCAGATCCTTCGGAGGCAGAACCATCTGGACTTGAGCCTAAGTGGCCAAGCATTGCTGTGTGAGACAGGGCATGTTGCAGTGTGCTGGTAGTCTGATGCTTGCCTGTATGTGTGACAAAGGCCATGTGTGGATGTGTGTGTGTGCAGGGACATCATGGTCATGCATGTGAGACCAGTTATGTGTGAACCACATGGTTGGTGCTTGTGTTTTAATGCAACATGGGGAGCTCTATGCGGAATGCACACATGAAAGCATGGCTGTCTCTGTTCCAGGACATGGAGGGGGGGTGAGGAATGGGTGCTGATGTCATGTACATGTATGGTGCACATGTGTGTGTGTGTGCCTGAGAAGTGTGTGTGACTTTGAAACGCCATGGATGCATGTGAATTTGAATGCAACATCTTGGTTTACAGGGGCCCTTCTACATGGATGTTGATGTTGTTTGCAGGCGCCAGGACTGTTTCTGCGTGTGTGTTGTGTGCATTCACCCATGTGTTGTGGAATGACAGGATGGAAGTGACATTTGACAGTTCCACTCATGTGTTATTGCTTCCTGTCTAGGGTATTGTGTACTGTACCCTGATGCTTGTGTTCTATGTCTCCCTCTACGCAGCGTCAAGTGAAGAAGAGGGCGGAGACGGTGCTGTGGAGCGAAGTGGCGCGGATGCCTCCACTGGGTGGCGACGCAAGGCCCAGCCACCCCCCAGGAATTACCACCATCCGGGAGCGAGGGGGCTGGTGCTGCATCTGCCACAACGGCTGTGGCGGAAGGGCCGGGTGAGCCCCCACAGGTGCTTCCAATTGCGGAAGACGATGTGGAGACATCCAGGTTGGTGGTCTCCACAGAGGAGGAGGAGCCTGCTACTGAGCCGCACATGGGGCCTGGTGGGGGTAGTACCACCGGTGCAGTCCAGGGCCAGGGTCAGGAGGCAGCTCAGGTCACCTGTGCATGTCGCTGTCCCTGACCCTGTGACTGCACCACCATGCACCAGCAGGGAGGCCCCGTCCCAGGCCCGTCCGCAGGTAGGGGAGAGTGCCATGTCATATGCCTCTCCACTACCTGCAGACGAGGGGTCCCACAAACGTATGGGCTCCGTCCTGGTTGGTGTCGCGTTGCGCACGCGTGTCATTCGTGATGACGTGCGTTCTTCCAGGGTGGAGAACGCACGCCATCACGGAGAGCAGCGTCGTGACATGGCACTGCTGGGAGGGGCCCTGGTTGGTGGGTTACTACAGGTGTCGCGCACTCTGGCAGACCTCTCCTCCTCTGTGGAGGCTATGCGCCAGTCGTTCTCCACACCATCTTCTGGCCCAGATTCCACCAGGGCCCCCTGTGGACCTGGCCCGACCAACAAAGCCAGCTTGGTGGAGCTCACATCCCTGCCACAGTCGGGAGTCAGCGGCCCAGCAGGGGTGGACACCACAACTGGAGACCAGCTGATGGAGGATGTGCAGGCACCATCAGACACGGCACATGGAGAGCAGCAGCAGGAGCAGGCTCTAGGTGGGAGCAATGATGGCTCGGGGCCATCAACATCGGAGGGGCAGGCATCAGCCAGAGGGCAGGAGGACCCAGGAATGGGAGTGTCTTCCGTGTGGCACCGGTTGGACCAGCATATAAGTGCGGAGCAGCGGCGGGCAGAAGAGGCGGGGCTCACCATGGTCAGGGCGGAGTTCTCCATGCGTCGGGCTTTGAGGCGGGCAGAGTGCCTCGAGGCAACTCACAGGGAGTTGGAACAGGCCATGAGTGCCTCCCTGCGAGACCTCGGGGCCAGGACAGAGGCCCGCCTCCGGCAAATAGACATGGAGTTCGATGATGCCCTGGCCCGGGACACCAGAGTGAGCCGCTGGACTTGCCCACCGCCATTGTATATAGTTAGATAGTGTTAGGTTTCCTCTAGTTTTTTCTTTATTTTGGTTGCGCTTAGACAATGCACCACGTTTTTGCATATAGTTTTTTATTAAGTAGTATTTTTGATAGGTTTCATTTCATCAGTTGGGCTCATGGACCCTGGATTGTTCATCTGTACATAGTTCACCATTGGATTATTCTCTTTTTTTTTATTTTCACCATGGAGCAATGGTTTTCACTTTCTTTTTTCCCTTGGATTTGCTTTGTTGGACTGTGACTTTGGACACCATTTCTTTTGGATTTCTTTGGATTATGATTTCTTGTTTTTTCTTTTACGGACATGCAGCTTTTCTTTTATTATTCCCATTGTTGTGTGTTGGATTTTAAATACATTCATGTTGTGTTTAATACATTTTTTTCTTCATACTTCGATGTGTGGTATTATCTCATTGATTTCATGCATGTCATGATATGGGTTTTCACATTCACTTGCACCCATTGTGTGTGTGTGACGGACATGTGTTCATTTACATACTTGCCATTGGGGTTGTATCATGTAATTGGCCTTTCTATGTGGGTGGATGCAATACTTGGTTGGGTCTTTGGGCCGGGGAGGCTGGCCATAAGGGCCATGATTTAGGATCGTCATGACCTGAGGGCAGGGGGACATGAGTGGGACATGAGTGGGGGCCTGCTGGCAGGTGCCCTGCACTGCAGGGGGGTGGGGCTGCAGGGGGACATGAGTGGGACATGAGTGGGGGCCTGCTGGCAGGTGCCCTGCACTGCTGGGGTGTGGGGGTGCAGGGGGACATGAGTTGGGGCCTGCTGGCAGGTGCCCTGCACTGCTGGGGGGTGGGGGTGCAGGGGGACATCAGTGGGACATGAGTGGGGGCATGCTGGCAGGTGCCCTGCACTTCTGGGGGTGGAGGTGCAAGGGGACATGAGCGGGGGCCTGCTGGCAGGTGTCCTGCCCTGCTGGGGGTTGGGGGTGCAGGGGGACATAAGTAGGGGCCTGCTGGCAGGTGCCCTGCACTGCTGGGGGGTGGGGGTGCAGGGGGACATCAGTGGGACATGAGTGGGGGCCTGCTGGCAGGTGCCCTGCACTGCTGGGGGGTGGGGGTACAGGGGGACATCAGTGGGACATGAGTGGGGGCATGCTGGCAGGTGCCCTGCACTTCTGGGGGTGGAGGTGCAAGGGGACATGAGCGGGGGCCTGCTGGCAGGTGTCCTGCCCTGCTGGGGGTTGGGGGTGCAGGGGGACATAAGTAGGGGCCTGCTGGCAGGTGCCCTGCACTGCTGGGGTGTGGGGGTGCAAGGGGACTTGAGTGAGGGCCTGCTGGCAGGCGCCCTGCACTGCTGGGGGGTGGGGGTGCAGGGAGAAATGAGTGGGGGCCTGCTGGCAGGTGCCCTGCACTGCTGGGGGTTGGGGGTGCAGGGGGACATAAGTGGGGGCTTGCTGGCAGGTGCCCTGCACTGCTGGGGGGTTGGGGTGCAGGGGGACATGAGTGCGAAATGAATGGGGGCCTGCTCGCAGGTGCCCTGCACTGCTGGGGTGTGGGGGTTCAAGGGGACATGAGTGAGGGCCTGCTGGCAGGTGCCCTGCACTGCTGGGGGGTGGGGGTGCAGGGAGAAATGAGTGGGGGCCTGCTGGCAGGTGCCCTGCACTGCCGGGGGTGGGGGTGCAAGGGGACATGCATGGGGGCCTGCTGGCAGGTGCCCTGCACTGCTGGGGGTGGAGGTGCAGGGGGACATGAGTGGGACATGAGTGGGGGCCTGCTGGCAGGTGCCCTGCACTGCTGGGGGGTGGGGGTGCAAGGGGACATGAGTGGGGGCCTGCTGGCAGGTGTCCTGCCCTTCTGGGGGGTGGGGGTGCAGGGGGACATAAGTGGGGGCCTGCTGGCAGGTGCTCTGCACTGCTGAGGGGTGGGGGTGCAGGGGGACATGAGTGCGACATGAGTGGGGGCCTGCTGGCTGGTGCCCTGCACTGCTGGGGGGTGGGGGTGTAAGGGGACATGTGTGGCTGCCTGCTGGCAGGTGCCCTGCACTGCTGTGGGGTGGGGGTGCAGGGAGAAATGAGTGGGGGCCTGCTGGCAGGTGCCCTGCACTGCTGGTGGGTGGGGGTGCAAGGGGACATGAGTGGGGGCCTGCTGACAGGTGCCCTGCACTGCTGGGGGGTGGGGGTGCAGGGGGACATGAGTGGGACATGAGTGGGGCCTGCTGGCAGGTGCCCTGCACTGCTGGGGGGTGGGGGTGCAGGAGAACATGAGTGGGACATGAGTGGGGGCCTGCTGGCAGGTACCCTGCACTGCTGGGGGTGGGGGTGCAGGGGGACATGAGTGGGGGCCTGCTGGCAGGTGCCCTGCACTGCTGGGGGGTGGGGGTGCAAGGGGACATGAGTGGGGGCCTGCTGGCAGGTGCCCTGCACTGCTGGGGATGGGGGTGAAGGGGGACATGAGTTGGGGCCTGCTGGCAGGTGCCTTGCACTGCTGGGCGGGGTGGGGGTGCAGGGGGACATGAGTGGGACATGAGTGGGGGCCTGCTGGCAGGTGCCCTGCACTGCTGGGGGGTGGGGTGCAGGGGGACATGAGTGGGACATGAGTGGGGGCCTGCTGGCAGGTGCCCTGCACTGCTGGGGGGTGGGGGTGTAAGGGGACATGAGTGGGGGCCTGCTGACAGGTGCCCTGCACTGCTGGGGGGTGGGGGTGCAGGGGGACATGAGTGGGGGCCTGCTGGCAGGTGCCCTGCACTGCTGGGGATGGGGGTGCAGGGGGACATGAGTGGGACATGAGTTGGGGCCTGCTGGCAGGTGCCCTTCACTGCTGGGGGGTGGGGGTGCAAGGGGACATGAGTGGGGGCCTGCTGGCAGGTGTCCTGCCCTTCTGGGGGGTGGGGGTGCAGGGGGACATAAGTGGGGGCCTGCTGGCAGGTGCTCTGCACTGCTGAGGGGTGGGGGTGCAGGGGGACATGAGTGCGACATGAGTGGGGGCCTGCTGGCTGGTGCCCTGCACTGCTGGGGGGTGGGGGTGCAAGGGGACATGAGTGGGGGCCTGCTGGCAGGTGTCCTGCCCTTCTGGGGGGTGGGGGTGCAGGGGGACATAAGTGGGGGCCTGCTGGCAGGTGCTCTGCACTGCTGAGGGGTGGGGGTGCAGGGGGACATGAGTGCGACATGAGTGGGGGCCTGCTGGCTGGTGCCCTGCACTGCTGGGGGGTGGGGGTGTAAGGGGACATGTGTGGCTGCCTGCTGGCAGGTGCCCTGCACTGCTGTGGGGTGGGGGTGCAGGGAGAAATGAGTGGGGGCCTGCTGGCAGGTGCCCTGCACTGCTGGTGGGTGGGGGTGCAAGGGGACATGAGTGGGGGCCTGCTGACAGGTGCCCTGCACTGCTGGGGGGTGGGGGTGCAGGGGGACATGAGTGGGACATGAGTGGGGCCTGCTGGCAGGTGCCCTGCACTGCTGGGGGGTGGGGGTGCAGGAGAACATGAGTGGGACATGAGTGGGGGCCTGCTGGCAGGTACCCTGCACTGCTGGGGGTGGGGGTGCAGGGGGACATGAGTGGGGGCCTGCTGGCAGGTGCCCTGCACTGCTGGGGGGTGGGGGTGCAAGGGGACATGAGTGGGGGCCTGCTGGCAGGTGCCCTGCACTGCTGGGGATGGGGGTGAAGGGGGACATGAGTTGGGGCCTGCTGGCAGGTGCCTTGCACTGCTGGGCGGGGTGGGGGTGCAGGGGGACATGAGTGGGACATGAGTGGGGGCCTGCTGGCAGGTGCCCTGCACTGCTGGGGGGTGGGGTGCAGGGGGACATGAGTGGGACATGAGTGGGGGCCTGCTGGCAGGTGCCCTGCACTGCTGGGGGGTGGGGGTGTAAGGGGACATGAGTGGGGGCCTGCTGACAGGTGCCCTGCACTGCTGGGGGGTGGGGGTGCAGGGGGACATGAGTGGGGGCCTGCTGGCAGGTGCCCTGCACTGCTGGGGATGGGGGTGCAGGGGGACATGAGTGGGACATGAGTTGGGGCCTGCTGGCAGGTGCCCTTCACTGCTGGGGGGTGGGGGTGCAAGGGGACATGTTGGGGGCCTGCTGGCAGGTGCCCTGCACTGCTGGGGGTGGGGGTGCAGGCGGAAATGAGTGGGGGGCTGTTGGCAGGTGCCCTGCACTGCTGGGGGGTGGGGGTACAAGGGGACATGAGTGGGGGCCTGCTGGCAGGTGCCCTGCACTGCTGGGGGGGTGGGGGTGCAGGGGGAAATGAGTGGGGGCCTGCTGGCAGGTGCTCTGCACTGCTGGGGGGTGGGGGTGCAGGGGGACATGAGTGGGACAGGAGTGGGGGCCTGCTGTCACGTGCCCTGCACTGCTGGCGTGTGGGGGTGCAGGGGGACATGCATGGGGGCCTGCTGGCTGGTGCCCTGCACTGCTGGGGGGTGGGGGTGCATGGGGACATGCGTGGGGGCCTGCTGGCAGGTGTCCTGCACTGCCAGGGGGTGGGGGTGCAAGGGGACATGGTGGGGGCCTGCTGGCAGGTGCCATGCACTGCTGGGGGTGGGGGTGCAGGGGGACATGAGTGGGACATGAGTGAGGGCCTGCTGGCAGGTGCCCTGCACTGCTAGGGGGTGGGGGTGCAGGGGGACATGAGTGGGACATGAGTGGGGGCCTGCTGGCAGGTGGCCTGCTGGCAGGTGCCCTGCACTGCTGGGGGGGGTGGGGGTGCAGGGGGAAATGAGTGGGGGCCTGCTGGCAGGTGCTCTGCACTGCTGGGGGGTGGGGGTGCAGGGGGACATGAGTGGGACAGGAGTGGGGGCCTGCTGTCACGTGCCCTGCACTGCTGGCGTGTGGGGGTGCAGGGGGACATGCATGGGGGCCTGCTGGCTGGTGCCCTGCACTGCTGGGGGGTGGGGGTGCATGGGGACATGTGTGGGGGCCTGCTGGCAGGTGTCCTGCACTGCCAGGGGGTGGGGGTGCAAGGGGACATGGTGGGGGCCTGCTGGCAGGTGCCATGCACTGCTGGGGGTGGGGGTGCAGGGGGACATGAGTGGGACATGAGTGAGGGCCTGCTGGCAGGTGCCCTGCACTGCTAGGGGGTGGGGGTGCAGGGGGACATGAGTGGGACATGAGTGGGGGCCTGCTGGCAGGTGGCCTGCTGGCAGGTGCCCTCCACTGCTGGGGGTTGGGGGTGCAGGGGGACATGAGTGGGGGCCTGCTGGCAGGTGCCCTGCACTGCTGGGGGTGGGGGTGCAGGGGGACATGAGTTGGTGATCAGTAGTGCAAGCTGACATGTGACTTGGCTGGGGGGCATGCCCATGGTGGATGGGCTGCCTCGGGACATGTCCAGGGGTGCAGAGTAGTCCACTGTGGTGTGGGCTGCCTGCAGGGGCCGTGGAGGGTGTAGAGGGAACACCTGGGAGGACCCACACTGCCAATTCATGTGTAGGACTCCCCGCGCACTCCCGAAATACACATACCCTGCTGAAATCGCGTGTGAGAGTTCCTGCGAACCGCAGTAATACACGTACCCCACTCGTACAGGCCTTTTCTCGTGTGAAACTTCCCACGCTCCCCCGAAATACACGTACCCTGCTGAAATCGCATGTGAAACTTCCCGCGAACCCCAGTGATACATGTACCCCGCTCGCACAGGGCCTATCACGTGTGAAACTTCCAGCGAACCCCAGTAATACACGTACTCCACTCGCACAAGGCCTATTGCGTGTGAAACTTCCCGCGAACCCCAGTAATACACGTAACCCACTTGCACAAGGCCTATCGCATGTGAAACTTCCCGCGCACCCCCGAAATACACGTACCCTGCTGAAATCGCGTGTGAAACTTCCTGCGAACCCCAGCAATACATGTACCCCACTCGCACAGGCCCTTTCGCGTGTGACACTTCCCGCGCACCCCCGAAATACACGTACCCTGCTGAAATCGCGTGTGAAACTTTCTGCGAACCCCAGCAATACACGTACCCCGCTCGCACAGGGCCTATCGCGTGTGAAACTTCCCGCGAACCCCAGTAATACACATACCCCACTCGCACAGGCCCTTTCACGTGTGAAACTTCCCGCGCACCCCCGAAATACAGGTACCTTGCTGAAATCGCTGGTGAAACTTCCCGCGAACCCCAGTAATACACGTATCCCACTCGCACAGGGCCTATCACGTGTGAAACTTCCCGCGAACCCCAGTAATACACGTACCCCACTCGCACAAGGCCTATCGTGTGTGAAACTTCCCACGCACCCCTGAAATACACGTACCCTGCTGAAATCGCGTGTGAAACTTCTCGCGAACCCCAGTAATACATGTACCCCACTCGCACAGGGCCTATCGCGTGTGAAACTTCCCGTGAACCCCAGTAATACACGTACCCCACTCGCACAGGGCCTATCGCGTGTGAAACTTCCCGCGAACCCCAGTAATACACGTACCCCACTCGCACAGGGCCTGTTGCGTGTGAACCTTCCCGTGAACCCCAGTAATACACGTACCCCACTCGCACAGGGCCTATCGCATATGAAACTTCCCACGAACCCCAGTAATACATGTTCCCCGCTTGCAGTACTGGTACAGGGTTAGCGCAGCCCTTTGCGCTGGATTGGGGATTTTGATGGCTTTTCGCAGCGCGAGGGGCGTTCTTGGGGGCGTAACTGGCGCTGCTGCAGGGTCGCTGCACCACTGTGCACCATGGCTGGTTTTGGAAGCTAAAATCCATAAATGCGCTGTGCGCAGAAATGTATTTTAGCAAACGCGGCTGGCGCAGAGATTCGCACGCACACACTGTGCGCCAGCCGCGTGCGCCATTTTGCGCTAAATTCTATGAATTACCCAGTATGTTTGGACACACAAAAACAGGCCTGGCAAGATGGCAAGATGAGAGGTTGCCAGACAATGTGCCTATACAGATAATGCATGCAAAAACATGCATTATCTGTATAGATCCTGTGGTGAATGACCCAAGGGTAATCCCCAGAAGACAGACACACATGTAGATTTTGCGAGACATTTTTATGCCTGAATGCTATGGTTCCTACCCACGGAACACATGTAGATGTACGCATCCACTGATAGATGTGCCTATGATTTATCCAGAAAGAAGATGTTATGCTGGTATACTTCAAGATATGATAATGGAAGGTCACATGAGGAGAATGAGAACTAAAAGAAACACTCAAGAAGCTGATTTCAAGCTAAATGATTACCTGGACAGAACGGCACATTTGGGAAATAACATTTGGTACCAGCATATGAAATGAAGAATGCTTGTGTGTGCACTCCTGCCATACAGTATGGGAAAATCTAAAATCTTCATAGCTATCGAAATAAATGTCCAGACAGTTCATTGTCTTTCACACATAGCGCTTTGCAAAACCAGAGGTCAGTTCATGGGTCTAGATGCCTACCTCAAATGGGCAACTAAATGGACAGATCCAGATGAAGATGACTATTAACAGGATACCAAGACAAGAAATAGAGCCCACACCATGAATCATGTGATCAGATATGAGAAGCCTGGAGTAAAAGGAGATGGAATCATATGGGAAGTGAATAAGAAATTGGAGGTTGCAGGAAAATCTGCAGAGGACACTCAAAGATGGAAGAATAGAGGCCAAATGTAGATCTGGGTATCTGTGTTATCACCAGATGGATGGGAAGAAGGAGTGGTCATCTGCAGAGCCTGGGTGAATATTGGATGCTATAAACCAGACATTGACATCGTGCAGAATGTCTGCAAACCATTATGGTTAGGACTTGCTAAATTACTGACGTGGGTCAAAGACAGTGGAGGACCCCTGCAGATAATGCCATTGGAAAGTTCAAAGCTGTGCTTCAGAAATAATCCCACAAGAAAAGTTGGTGAAAATAAAAACTGTGGATGAATCTTTGATGTTCCAGGAATGGTACACGGTACAGCAGTGATCATGGATCATTGTTGGGCTTGTGCAGCCAGAGCCTATATCAGATTGCCTGCAGATTGGGGTGGAATATGCACACTGGTGAATGTCCATGTTCCAACTTTGGTGATTCAAAAGAGTGATTTGTACATTGAAAATTTCCCAAAAGCAGATACTCACCTGAGGAAGAAGAGATCTGTGGAGCTGATAAAAAGGAAGAAGAGAGAGAACTATTTCTCAGCTAAGTCAACAGAAGCTTTCAATGCCATACCATATGAGCACAGGCTGTTTAGCCAGACCTCATCTGTATTCACGTTGATCTTCATGCCAGCGGTCCAGGTTGGAGCAAACACTAAGTGGCTACAAATCACCAGATGGGAATTGCTGCAGACAATTAACGCGACAATAAAAGGATTGAATGCGATCAGAGAAGAGATGAGATGGTAGTATCACTAACCATTGCCAAGTATATTTTACATGGAGCTAAAGATGAAGTACATAAAAAAGACGAAGTGATTAGAGAATGCAGATATTCTATAGGCATCAAGAAAGCAACAACGATAAGTGACATCTTGGGCTCAAGGTGAAGAAGCTTATGCCACAGAAACAGGTGAAGATATCAAGTTATTTTACACGTGTACAGATGCAGAAGAAATGCCAATAGCAAAGTAATTGTGAAGCTAACTCTAAGCTTATAGTAAATAGATTGCGGCAAGTGCCAATGTATACTTACATAGGATTGAGAGAATTATGAATTTTTCCACTAAACATATTATAGCAGGTTGGACACTAGCAAAATGCCTCAGTTCAGAGTGTCGCAGTTAAAAGGCACAAATTGAAATACAAACAGTGAAAGGCGAAGCTGAGCGAGCCAAGAAGCCAAGGTCTTATCAAAACTATAGTAAACTGACTTTGGATATAAAATCGTGTGAAATAACAAACCTCCTGTTCAAAATGAATAAACATAACAAAGAACACGTCAGAGGTCTCTTCGAAAATAATATTAAATACACAAAAAGGCTCGATTTTATGGTGTCTAGTCACATGGATGCATGAAGTTGGATGAACAAGATTGTCACACCTACGCATGAAGGCAGACTGTGCTTCTCACTCCCTAATTTTCTCTGAGCTAAGAACACTCTCAAGGACGAAGTTCAAAGGCCTAATTGATGGTAGACCACTGAGGTGATGATGGATTGATATGTTAATTGGTGGGAAGCTAAAGTCAAGGCAACCTCACCTGCATCTGGATGGCCAGCCTGCAGGCTGCTAACATAGGTGGAAAAGAACTGAAGGTGGATAGAGTGCCAACCAATTGTAGAGGACCTGCATATTCAGGGGTCCTATAGTGTGTAAACCAATGGGATGTCGTGTATTTAGTGACGTTCATAGTGGTAATTATTTAGGGAGGGCTTAGTTGCCCCACCTGATGTTAAGTAACCAATCACATAGTTACACTTTTTAGACTAGTATGGATCATGTACTTAGACATTCACTCAGAACCAATAGGCCATGCTTATAAGTTTTTGTAGGTTGCCACGTAGGATGACGTTAGTACACATGCGATTTAGACATCATTGATGACACATTTATAAAAGTGTTTTTCTTAAAGTATTTTGAGTTTGAAGATTGAGCGATTGCGTTGATGTTCATTATGCTCCCTCTTTTAGATAATTTACATTAAAACAGTCTTCCTTTTGTAAACTTCCTGAGTCAGCTCCATTATTGATGTATGAGTAAGGTCTGCATCCACATCCATCTCGAGGGTAATTGCTGGTTATCACAGGGGCTGTACTATCCAGTTCAAGAGGATTTAGGCTGAGATTACTCTTAAACATGATTATGCACCGTTGGACACATATGTAGTGTCCAGGGGACCCTAATATGGATTTGCCTGTAAGGCACACCCAATTTCATCATCTTGTCTGGGCGTGGGCCTAAACCCTGGTCATGTTCCGCAGAAACCTTCTCCAATGATTCCAACAGGGTGCCAGGTGAAGCTACTAACCCCCAAAGTGATTGCACTAGTTGGTTATGTAAAAAATGTCTTAGCTGGATAATTTTATTTCTGCACTTCTTTTTAAGGCTTGCGTAGCGATCTATTGTGTTAACATGTATCTTGGACAATGCTGTAGATTAGCTGCACTGTAAAGAAAAGAGGGCTCATTGCATAGTGGATCACTTGTCCTGCTCGTCCAGTACCAATCTGCCTAGTTCTTGGACCAGCTGCCTGTGGACTAACTTGCTGTTTTGTGCACTAGTTTGTATGTGGGTGCTGGCAAATTCATATCTGGTCAGCTAATCACCTTCCATTGCACTACCTTTTTTTCTGATTGCTGTGCAATGGTAAGAAAGTGACAGCATTGTGCTGACCCACTGCATTTTCCTCTAAATGTCTGTTGGTAGATGGTGCTGTGACAAATTGACTTCTGCCCCATAGGTGTACAAACATCACAAGAGGCTGAAATTTTGACTCGGCCCTTACACTTCTACAAACCAAGAGCCAACACAATCATAAAGGTAAAATAGGCAGAGTTAAGAAATGTACCCCCTTCACCTTTTTTGGTGATGTGGGGCGAGGGAAGTATATGCTCTTTGGGAGAGTATGAATCTGATCCAGTAGTGACCCAAACTGTCAGAAATAAAGGGAATGTCAAATCAAGGTTCTATGAAAATATATATACTTTACTCAAAAACACCATATGCGAGAAAACTAAATAGAAAACACTGTACAAAACCTTCCCTTGTAGAAGGAAAAGAGAAGATGCAACAGATAAGAAGAATGTAGCACTTTGAATATACCAAATAGGCAAATTAAGTAACCACAAAAAGGAAAAAGGATATGTATTTGGATGGAAAATGTTCCCAAATTACCTAACCAGTCTCTAAGGACCACAATGGACAATGGACCAATAGGTCAGTTATTGGCCAACAGTACCTTGATTTGGTTCCTTAACAGTTGAAAGTGTCCAACTCGGCTTTGGGCAGTGGTGCGAGAGGACTGAGTTCTGACCGGGTACATTTGATCATGTGGACCCAAGCGGCAAGCAGGCATTGGGCACGTTTGGATGCTGTAGCTCTGTGGTTTGAAGGCGGCATTTGTGAAGCAGGTTGGGCACACACCCAGATCTGTTCAAGGTCGAGCTAGGTTGAGTGGGGTTTTAACCACCAGGAAGGGTTGATGACTGAACTCTAGCAGTTCAAGACTCTGTGTGTTCTGGTTTGTGGTTCGTTGAAGTGACAGTTCGAAGATGAGTCGGGTCAAGTTATGGTGAAACCCCTGGTCTGAGTTGGTGGGTGACCCTCCAGTGCTTTGAGTTGGACCCAGTGACCAGCAGTTGCTTTGAGCCAAGCTGGTGACAGGTTTGGTGAGGGAACAATGCAGTATTAAACTGAATCAAGATGCAGGTATTGTAGTTTGAATGTTGGGGGACTGCCAAAGGCAGTAACAGCAGAATTCTTCTGGTTTGATGGTGGCAATTGCAGTTCAATGGCAGTTTGACTGGCTTGATCCAGCAGAACAGGTAGGCGTAGCTGATATGGACCCACTTCAGGGTCTCAAGGACAGGATGCCGATGAGTCCTTTCAGTGTCTATGCTCCAAGCCTTGGTTGATTCAATGTCAATTCCTGGTTCACAGCAAGTGTCACCCCCAATCTGCCCTGGCAGGTGGTAAGGGGCAGAGCATTCCTCTGCCTTGGACTGCTCCTTCTTCACCTCACTGGTTAAAGGCTTTGGAAAGTATGACTTTCCCAAAAGTGGTCCAAATTAATCCTTCTCAGGTGTTTGTTCCAGAGGGAAGTAAAGAAAGAGCGTCAGACCCCTTCTTTGAAAGGAAAAAAGCCACAGGTGATTGGACTAAATGTAGCCTACTTTAGCGGTCCAATCCCTGTTACTGGAATCAGTGGACCTTGCCTTCTGACATCACACCCAAAGTACAGTATGCTTCAAGAAGTAGAGGGGACAGGAAGGAAAGAGAGCTGCAGAGTGAAACAAGATGTTGGAACCTTACTCCACCTGTAAAGAGATCCCTCTGCCTGCACTAACCACCCCCTCCTTCAATTTATTTTTTTAGATATGCAGCACCCTGGTTTGAAGCCAAGACTTTTGTGAAAGGGTGTGCACCTTGATTCCTTTTCCAGGGCTAGATCCCTGGTGGGGGCTGTACTTTCTCTTGCAAAAGGAACAAAAAGAGGCAATCTCCAAGGCTACTGTCCTGCCAGCAGTGGCAGTGACGCATTTGTGGGAAGAATACACTTAATCCCTTCACATCTGTGTTGTGAAATTGCTGTGGTTGTAATAATTATGAGAAATAGCATTCACCATACAATAACTCAGTTATGGCTTATATATTTAGGAATTAGTCTGCCACCAGAACACAGTAGACTCATTAAGCATGGGTTTTATTACAGGGTTTCATTAAATGCAGCCCCTGCACTTCAGAGACTTGACTCTCACTGCAGCTGTCAACTGGAAGTGTGCATCCTGTGAACCTGCTCGTAGAGCAGGCATTGTGCATTGGGATACTGATGTAGCAGGGCAGAGGTTCACAATATCCTTCTGGCATGGATTTTTTTAAGGGGATTCTGATTGGCAGAGTACTCTTTCAAAGATCGAATTACTTGCACCACTTTATTAAGTAATAAAAATGAAAATTTGTAGGGCTTCTACACCCTTGTCAGATGGCAATTCCTCACAGATGTTGTCCTCCATCTTCTGCCAGGTTACTCCGGGCACAGTGCTTCTGTAGCCTGCATGCACATGTAAGCATTCCTGGTTTTTCCATTCCACCTCTGACATGAGAAGGACAGACTGTGGAATGTGGGAGTTACATGAAAGCAGTTTCTGATATATATTCCTGTCTGCATTCCCTCATTATATGTCTCAGGCCATACTGGCCTACGCTCCATCGATAGTCTGCAGCCAGTATGCTGTATGATTGCTTCCAGCAGCAATGCAGCAGTAGTGGAGGTCAAAGGAGCTTTAAAAAACACACATATAAATAATCTTTGAATAAAATGTGAATTATGAATTAAGATCCTAAGAATAATCAGGAGTTACAATATGTCTGTGGATTCTCTGAATGTGAAATAGATCTACTTCCAGATCCACTGATTAAGAAGAACCTCGCACTGCATCCCAAGTCGACTTATTGAGTTTGCGGTGGGTTCAGCAGAAAAACATTGAACAGACCACATCCACGCATCCGGCTTTATTCACAAAATTCGGAGAAATGTGCAGGTCAAATTAATCACATAGGACACCTACTCATTTCTAAGAGGCCATTATCCATTGGTCAGCCCCATTAGAATACGTAAGGGTCTGTTTTGCAAACTAGTCACCAATGTTTCATTTAGTCTCAGCACTCACCTCCTCTCAACAGGCATCATTGAGAAAGTGTCACTGTAGAAGGATAGATCATGACCTTAACTTTACATGTGTTACCCTTTCGATGTTATTGGTCATAAACTAGTCAACTTCGGTTGACTGCTGCTGACGTCCAGCTGTACATTGTGGCTGTGTGTGTAATATGTGATGACAATGTGTGTTCTGCAGGCATGATTGCAGCATGTGAGCCTCTATTTTCTATTGGGACTCATCAATCTTATTATAACGTTTTTATGTGAAGGAACAAGATACTGGATCCCTGTGGACGGCCACAATTTATGCTCAGTGGTTTCATTTGGAAAGCAAGTAAAAAAGAGGTCTCTGTTCTGTCTGCATCATCCTGTCTACTACTGTTTGTGTCAAACCAACACTCTTCAACTTTTTATGAGTATTCTGTAGCTGTTGGTGTCCAACACTGTCCAGTTAGATGTTGCAACGAAGCTTGTCAGGGTCTGTGGAAGGGTTTTGGCCATCTCAGATCTGAGTGGCCTGAGCCCTATCTGGATTTGGTGCAGTGTGTTGGTTGTTTCAATCTGTTTGAGGAGGTGGTCCTGGACAAAGCGTTCCAGCAGATTGGCACAGCTATATTGGATATAGGACAGAATACCGACAGGTGTCACAGGTTTGCTGCTGTGCTCCTTGTGAGGGCTTCACAAGCCATCGACAAACACTGTTTTGAAGTCTTGCACATTTTGGTGGTGATGGAGTGGTTGAGCGCTTGCAAGGGTCACAGGGTATGTATGATTCAGTTGGGTATCTTACTGTCTTTATGAGTTTGGACATCCATTGTGCTGGCCAAATGCACATTCTGTGTGCTTGGCATAATGGGCTTTGCTTTCTCCTAAAACCTCTGACCTCTATAGTTGCAGTTGCCACTGGCAAACTACTTTATTGTTGCAGTAGGTGTTCCTTTGTCCTACCTACAATCATTGGTTTCTTTTCTTATGGTTGGCCAGTGCATGATAAAGCAAGCAGAGTGATTTTTGTCTCAATGCTCGTAGAGTTAGTTAGGTGAGTGTGTGTACAGTTCATCGAGGAGCCAGTTCTTCATCATACATAGTCATTCCTCAGGTCAATAGGAAACCAGACCAAAAAGCTGAGGTTCTCCCCTCGTTCTCCAGTTATTCATTTATGAAATCTAGTTTGAGCATCATCTCTATGTTGGGGTTTCTTTTGTGGTGCGCAGGGCCTTTGAAGGTGTGACAATATATGACAATGAGCAGGAGAAAGTGAGATCGTCATCCCACAAAGACAGTAAGCACTTATCAGCCATTGGTGAAAAACATGAATAAAATACTATAGCTTCGTGTAACACACAACCTGCAAATTGCATGGTTTCCAGTTCACATTGCTTTGGCATGTGCCCAGAGTTGTGTCAATTGTTTGATGAATTTCAAACTGTTCTTGAAAATAGCAAACATGTATTCATGCATTTAGAATGTATCACTGTCAAAAATGTAAAACAATGGCATCCATGCACCCTATGGAGATAAACAGTGTAATGTACCTACTATTATTCCATGCCTTGAAAAGGATTCGGCAGCTTCTTCCCCACTTTACGTTCACTCGTCTGAATCCTGTATCAGCAAAAGAAAACTCCCTTACTTGGCACAACTACATAGTCAGCACTTCTGAACCTCCACCGTCATCGCTTATCTCCTTTTCATCTTACCTGCACCTCACGCAACATATTCTCCTCACATGTCTCTGGATCGGTATACAGTGTTTATAACAAATATTAAATAACGAATGGAACGTATAACGAAAAATAAAAAATGAAATAAATAAAAATATATGTGGGGTGGGGTAAAGGGTTAACTTTTGTGGGGAAGCGTTTGGGGTGGGTTTTAAAGGTGAGGTAAACAGGGGTTTGGGCCCCATTCCTAGAAAAAAGTGTTATTTTTTGGCATTATTTACAATCTCTGCAAGAAACCCTTCATGACACCTTTCATTCCTGCTGTGTCCATTTTTCTGCATAGGAGATAGCAAAGAAAATAAACAGGGAACTTCAGACGTAATGATTTGTGCCAGGTCAACAGTAGTCATTATTAACATTGGTGCTGAAATAAATGTAATCAGGAACAATGCAATTGAATACTGATGGAAGATGTGACTGTTCGGGTTCAATTGTGCCCGCTCAATGGGGGTCATTACGATTTACCGGGTACCGGGTCAGGGTTCATTAAATGAGGAATTACCGGGCCATTCCAACCTTGGAGGGCCCAGTAATTCCTCATTCAGGGAACCCGACCCGGTACATCCCCATTCCCATTCGAGCCCCCATATGGCTCAATGGGAACGGGGAGCATGCTAACAATGGGCCCGTTAATAATGGGCCCATTGTTAGCATGCTGGGCTGCTCGCAGGACCCACCAAGGCCGCCTTAGCGGGTCCCGCAAGCAGACCTCATATAGGGCGGTAGGGGTTAACAGCTCCGGCACCTTTACTGGTGCCGTTAACCCCTTACCGCCCTCCTCGTAATGAGGCCCAATGTCTTTATATGCTAAGCAGCAACTGTTATAAACGCTTGTTATAATGATAACAATTGATGCAAAACCATTTAGCTTGGATTCTTTTAGAAAAGTAGCAACACTTTTGCAAACATAAATGTACGACATTTGTATCACCAGTGTAAATTTTATCCCACGTGGCCCATGCTGCCCTTTGCTCGTCCATTACTACGATTCTCATGCTTAGTTTTCTTCTTCTCAGAGAGTGGCTTTTTTTTGTCATTTTATCAACTCACCTCTGCTGGTCTCTCTAATGTTACCTCGATGCCTAACCTTGATCATCACTCTACTTACTTTTCACACGTTTCTCCAATTCAATTTTAAACATTCTCTCTTCTGAGAATGTCCTTTTCTTCACAGGCTACTTTGTACCTCTCCTGGGCCTTTAACGCAAGTGGGCTTGTGTATGTGATAGTGTGGAGTAAATGCATGCATCGAATCTATGTGTAAATATTTAATTTCCTGCCACACCATATTTTTATTAATGTGCATGGAGGTGAGTGAATACAGATCATCATTAACTATTCTACTTTATATCCCCGATTTTTACACCAACAAAAATCCATGCATACATTTCAGGTGTCATGTACTCAATTTGCAGTGCGGAGTGCAAAATAGATGCATACAGGTGATTCCTCTTCCACTTTACATCTCCCTTTTGCACTCCAATGTGCCAATGCTGAAATCATAACAAGTTCCCTCTGCATAAATTAAGGGGAGCTCGAAAATGAGCCCTGAGGTGAGTGAAAAATATTTAGCACTGGGTCTTATTCCGAGTTTGGGAGTATATAGGCAGTAAATCCACTGAAATACCAACAATATTGTTTACTGTTACCACCTCTCGGTCCAGTGGATTACAAGTGGTGGTAGGGAGGTGTTACTCTTAATTTATGGTGTGGATTTGTTTCATAATTTTCACTGCCAGAATTACTGAGTGAGTGTAGAGGAGGACCCAAGTACAGGCCGCACTCCAACCATCCATGTTGAAGGACCAGGAACGTTCACGCCAAAGTATGTGATGTATGACGAGCAAATAAACCAGCAAATAGCCGCAGTTGGCTCTGTCCAGTATCCATCAGAAGAACAACGCCTATTGAAGTACCGATACCAAGGAAAACATGGACAGTAAGGTACACATTGAGAAAACCATATCAACAAATGAAATGAAATGAAGATTGTCTAAGTGCAGTCCCTGAAGAAGCCAAAAAGGTCTTAATGGAAGACGAATGGTGACATCACAAGAACCCGGACTGACTCACATATAGAAGGTATGACGACCAGAGAATGACATAAAGAGACGAAACGCCATGGACAAGGGACATCGTGAACCTAAAGTGAAAGAACAATGTCAAATGCAAGAAGCTTATGCTGTGAGCATGACGAAGATGTTCAACCAGTTTACGCGTGTTCATATCCTTAGAACCGCAAGAAAGCTAAGACAATTGTGCAGCTTGCTATGCTTAGTAGAAGACAGATTTCGGCAAGCGCCACCTATACATATCTACCTCAAAAGAAGCAAGTTATATAAGTATACTTCCACTATGCACAAGAAGCAAAATAAACCAAAGGTTACTAGAGGCCACACAAGGAGAGATTCATATTTAGCAAATCAAGAATAAGCGGCAGAAATAAAACTCAGCAGAGGCAAATTGTGCCTAAGAAGCCAAGGTCGTATCAGTTAAAATAGATGAACAGTAGCTACAATTAATTGAAGCGAACAACAGAATATCCTGCTTCAGAAAGGTCAAGATAAGAAACCAAAGGCAGGTGGGGGATAAAATGAGAATCAAATACACAAATTACATGAAGAAGAGGCAAATTCATGCTGTCTGAATCACGCGACCAGCCAAGCGTGAAGAAGTGAGACTTTCATACCTACGCATGGCAGTGGGCCAGGTGAAGATATGAGAACTTTTCCAGGCAGGAGATGAAGTCTAGAGGCCAACCACAGTGAAATAATTAACAAATGGCCACTAAAGGGATGATTGATTGTAACAATAATTGGAGGAAGGCCGGGGGAGCTAGAGGGCACCCTGCACCTGTCCGACAATTCTGCGTGCTGCTAGGAAAAGTGGAAAAGTATGAGTGGGATTGGTGCCAACCCAATCATAATGGACCAAGTAATCTAGGGTCCTATAGTTAGTAGAGCCAATGGGATATCGTACTTTTAGTGACGTCTACAGTAGCCATTTTGAAGGAAGGGCTTAGATGCCCCATCTGACAGTGTTTATCCAATCCCCTTCCTCCGTTACCATATACAGATATAGTACCTATATTAAAGTTACTTTCTTAGAACCAATAGAATTGCATGCCAACTTTTAAGCGTTAAAAGTCAATGATGATGAGTTTTTAGTATAAATGTTATATTTTTATGAAGTTTGTTGGAGTTGTGAAGAGAGAGAGAAGATCACGCATCTGCTGATATTCATATGACGCCCCGTTTTTTGTAATTGTCATTAAACGGACTCCCTTTGCAAAACCGTTGAGTTGTCAGCATTGATTTGATGCTTAAGTATAAATCTGCATCCCCATCCATCTCACGGGTGCTGCTATTCCATCTTAAAGTGTTATTGGGCAAACCCCAGCTCTATGGGCTGGTTGGGGGTCCTGGTGCACACTTGGTAGCAGAGGATGGTTTATGGATTATCAATTAGATAAGACACCCCTTGACCATCGGCATGAAGTAACTCTAGGTCCTCGGCAATATCATGAGTCCTTTGCCATCCTGCTGAGTAGACCGTGAAGCTCCCCATGGATAGTTTTTAGAGTAAAAAGCAGAACCTGGAGGCAGAGGTCTGAAGGGACCTGTGTTTCCCCACGTAACCCCTTCCTATTCCTACGTGCAGATGAGCGGGCAAACAGCAGGAGAGGCAGTGACAAAGGCAGTGACCCCGAGCATCCAGAGAGGAAACATGCGAACGTTGAGTGAAAAAGGCTAAATGCTTTGGCAAGAAGTGCATGCCTTAGAACAAGTAAGGGAAAGGTAACGGAGGGAGAAGGGAGAATAAAAATATAATTAGAAGTAGAGTAGAATGAATATATATATATATATAAGGGGAAGGAAATAGTGATTCAAAGATTGACACAGAAGAGAAAAGGATACCGGGGAGGACACCCGAGAAGAGAGAGGATACTGGGGGGACAGCTGAGAAGAGAGAGGATACACCTAAATTCCTATGCTTTAATAAAGCGGCTAGAAGAAACTTGCATCCATAGTCCTGAATAAAATAGGAACAAATAGGTAACTCCAGAGGTTAAAGACGCTTGTGAAAGGGATGAGTTTACACTCCATGTCGGGTTAACATTAGGGGCAGAGGTCTGTGTAGCCAGCTGGAGTTTGTCTAGTCTATTAACATCTGTCTTATGTGCTATTTGTTGTGACATCATAGGACGAACATTTTCCTTCGAGGAACTAGCATAAAAATTACGCAATTGGATACTTGAAATATTGTACAATACAACCTTATGTTTATTGATTAAAAAAGAAGACATACAATTTTGTGGAAAAACGGGATTGGAGCTTGCAACGATTGATGCTCGCTCTTACTGTTGGAACTATTTAAGTAACGAGAGACATAACAAGAGTTATATAAAGAGAAAGTGAACAGATTTGTGGCATGGAAGACATGACTCCATTGGTACACCTGTGCAAACAGTTGCCAAAACATGCATCTAAGCAGAAAAAGTACAGTGCAGAATGGCTTAAAGGAACCGCAAACAAAATGTTTATGCCATGGCCCCAGCGTGGATCATTATCTAAGACGGTTCTACAGCACATGACGACATACTTACATATGCACAGAGGGGGGTGAGACGCCTTCCGTGCCACCTGCCCCATCTGAAACGAAAACTGAAGACAGTAAGGACAAAGGGTTACACCCGCTAAGAGAACTTAAAGCATCTACAGGGTATAGCAACCCTGCATATGAGTGACCTAGGCAAACTAGTGATGTAAACCCTGACAAAGACAGAGATAGAGATATCACCTCTAAAGTCCGAGGGACAAGGAGAGACGTGAGAACGAGAGAAAAGACCAAACATAAGTAAGTACATCTCTCGACATGGAGAGAGAGGGCAAAAGATGGAAAGGAAACAAGGATAGAACTGATGACATAGCATTCACAAAGAACAAATGGATGGGAGGTCAGATTTTATTGAAACTCGATGGTAAAGGCATTGATGACATGAAACAAAAAGGGAAGCTAGACGAGTTACAGAGAAAGGAGAAGGAAAAAGAAAATGGATCGAGAGACAAAAGAATAAAGAAAAAAGCCAGGCAGAGACGAGAACAGTTATATAGCGAAGAGCAAGAACGGTTACATGATCATAAACAGAGAGCAGCTAATGATCAGGACAGACAGGAGCAGGGAAGAATAGAAGAAGAGCAAAGGATACAGGAGAAAAGAATCAAGAGGCGAAGGGATGAAGAAATCAGAAGGGCAAATGAACATAGAACCGCAAAGAAAGAGGAAGAAGATAGGGTCAGAGAAGAAGTCAGGAAGCGCAGAGAATTTGATGACGAGGTTGAACGTAAGTGGAGACAAAGAGCACGCAATCTTGAATATCTGGAAAAGGAGGTTAGAAAACCCTATCCAGTAGTAGATTAGGAAGATATAGAAGAATTCTTTCCTGAGTACGATTCAGTACCAGGTACGTCTAAGGCAGATATCAAGGATGAGTTAGACACCAGAAGCATCGGAGAAATGGGGCTAGAACAAGTACCCCAAAGAGAGGGGGAAGATGAGCGCCTGGAGAGCACTCTGCCTTCGCCCCCCCTCTCCCCTGCTGATCTGCTCTCTTGGCACCTTACACTGGGACACCCTCTGTCTCTGGTCCCAAGTTCCTGCTCATCATGCCACCCTACCGCACTGCCTCCAGGCCACCCCTTGCACTGGGGTTTGTATCTGTACCAATACAGCACCCCCTTTTCTTTCCCCTCCTGCACTTATTAGACCCACCTGATCTGCTGCCTCAAACCTAGCACTTGCCACTTGGCTGCACTACCACTTTGTGCTGATTTTATTATTTATTTATTTGTGTTATGATTATTTATCCTGTTTCTCCTTTGCTCTGCACTTTCCACTTACTTCCTACCCTCCATGCACTTTTCCCCTTCCCCTTTCCCATGCACTTGCACGTTCTCAATGTCACAGGGCCTAGTAAGATCGTTGTTTCGTTCTCCCCTGTTCCCCTCCCTTGCCTTGTCACGCTCTGAAACACCTGTGTATGAGCGCAATATAAATAAAATATCATATGATATCATATCACTCAGCTTTACAATGCAGAAAACGCTGTAGGACTAGAGAGTTGTCCCTTGATAGGTTGGAAATAAGTAAGAATAAGGAGGATGCAAAAAGTTGTGCGAGTTGGGCACAGACAATGTCAGACACCAAAAGAGAGGAGAATGAGGAAAAGGAGGATGAGAGGAGACATGAAAAATGATTCTCAGGAGGGAAACGGATAAGATGGTCAGATTCTAGTGGGTCTGCACCGAGGGCATCAGAATCAGCCACACAGTCAGCACGACACGAAGAAGTGCCTCACGGTCAGAGGGGGTGTCTCCACCACCCTATGTGAGCCGGCTAAGGACATTGCCAGGTAGGCGGCGATGCTGGAACATTACTCCTGCAATAGACAGAAGAACAATGGGAGAAGAGAGAGAGGACTATGCGTCCCAATTTCTGTTGCTCGAGAAAGGTGGAACAAGACCACAGTATATTCCATGGCCACACATGGATCGGGAAAACCTGAAAAATAAGCTTCGAATGTTGACATCGGGAGCTGGAAAATGGATACACTAGCTAGAAAAATTACGGGAAAGAACACGTTAGCTATAGGGAAAATCAAAGATCTTTTAATCACCATACTTGATGATAGAGCTGACGATGTGTGGACATGGGCAGGTTACCCTGGTGTGACCGCAGTTAATACTGCGTATGATGGAGCACCGTTTAACAATTGCAGAGTTACGGTATGGAAAGCATTACAATTGCTTTATCCAGATACTTCCGACATGGGAGCCATCATGACTTGGAAAATGAAGGAGTCGGAAGACCCTTTGCTTTACATCCAGAATTTCCAAGGCGCATGAGTACTCGAAACTCATGAATCTTGGGGGAAATCTATACCTGTGTTTTACTACATATTATGCCAAGGGCTGCCAGATCCAGTACAGAAAGAGCTCAAGAAATTGGTAGGAATCGAGGCCAAACCGTGTCTGAAATACAGTTGACCATAGCGCACTATTGCAGGCTGCTGCATGAAAAGAATTGCAAAAAAGAGGTTGCACAAAAGGGTGAAGAGGCAAAAATAGTGCAGAAGAAATTGTCAAAGTATGCCATTGAAGTTGCAATGATAACTAGCACAGACGGGTCAAGCGTGCAGCAGGTCAATAGTCCACAGCAGAATAATCAGGGTAATACTGGGTTTTACCCCAGGGGAAGATGATTTAGGGGAAGAGGATGGCAGAGTAATCAGGGAGGTTTTCAGAATAATCAAGGAGGCTTTCAAAACATGCAAAATAGCAATCAAGATATGTCAAATGGGTAAATAATCAGACCACCGCCAATATATTGGTTGTGTGGGATGACAGGGCATCTAGCACGCACATGCAGAAGTCAAGGCATGGTGCAAAACGACCAAGGAACAAGAGCAGGTATGGTGAATCCACCTATGTTTTTACAACAGGGAGGGAATGGAATTGCACAGAATCACACGGTACAATAACAAACGCCAGGAGCGCAGCAAAGCTTGCGACCTCAGAATTTGATAAGCTTTCCACAAGGTCAGTCACAACAATCACTGTTCAACTGTCACAGGCAGTAAGTGCAGGACAGGCTGCAAACCCTGGAATAAGATGTAACACTGGTGATGGAGGATGTCCATTCACGCAAGGTGGGACAAAGTTGTATATGGACTAGGACAACTCACTGGGAACCCTGATGTGTTCTATCCTATCAGTGACACCAGACCCTCACCAGGAACCAAGAGTGGATGTCGTTATAGGGGATAAGGAATATTCCTTCTTAATTGACACAGGTGCAACATGCTCATGTATACGTGAAGGCAAGTTTTCTCTATCTGGCGATGCTATAAAATACTCAGGGCTTCAAAGGAGTTACAAGTCATGTTCCTTTTACAGACACACTTCCAGTCTCCATAGGAGAATGTGATATGAATGTACCACTATTATATTCACAACAAACCCCAGTAAATATCTTGGGTCGAGATCTAATGACAAAGTTAAACATGACAATCTCGTTCACAGAGAAGGGCATAATATATTCAAGTCCAGGAATGCATTATTTGAACGTATGCAAAATGATTGGAGCATACGCAGGACACACAGCTAGGAGAGCTACGCCATTAGAACCAGAGATATTCGAGTATGGAATACGTGTGCTAATGGCAGGGCTGCCAGGCCTTACAGAAAAAACCACGAGGATCGCAGATGAATTCCTTTTTAAGCCAAGAATACCTATGCATGAAGAAAAGGGACAAGTATTTCCCTTGGTGATGCACACAGCCACGATACAAGGAAAAATGGCTTTGATCAATGGTTGTGATGATGCAGGCTGACAACGGTGCACAGTAATTGCCATTGACGAAGGGTACAGATTGACTGACGTCACTGATGATGATCTGTTTTATGAACAAACAGATGTGGGAAAAACAACAGTTGAGGTTAATCTCACCTTCCGGGTGAAAATGATCAAAAGAGAAGTGCCTCAAAGAATGATGTTGGCACAGAACCATCCTGAATATTTTGATGACGATATGGCACAGGTGCCTGTCTCAGTATGGACCACAGGCCCCTATGACGTAGGCTTATTGAAAGGAGTCGGAGAAGTAAAAATTAAACTGAAGCCAGGAGCAATTCTACCAAAAGCATGACAATATCCCATGTCCATGGAAGCAGATGAAGAGAGTTTTAAGACAATTTCGACTATGATGGAGCAGGGCATCTTAGTGACATCAGAGTCATCATGCAACACTTCGGTTTACCCGATTAAAAAATCAAAGGGAGGGTCTTGGCGTTTAATCCAGGATTTACGCCGATAAATGATATTGTAGAGGCTGAGTTCCATTTAGTCCCTAACCTGGCTACAATTCTATGTAATATACCTGTTGAGGCAAAACATTTCACAGTGATTGGACTTGAAAAATGCATTTTTCTCAATCCCATTGCACTGAGACTCACAAGATCTGACGTAATTTAAGTTCAATATATACAAAAGAGGAACTCCTAAAGCAAACGGGAACTAAGTGGAGCAAGAAACTAACCTATAACATAAGAGTGTTCCCGAGCAATATACAATTTAGAAAAAAAATTCAATAGCTGTCAGTGCTTATTGGTAGCTAAGGCAGATTGAAACAGACATGTATTCATACATATTCTTGTACCTCATCAATCAGAAAATCCTAAAACATGATTCAGAAAATTCTGACCTAATTTTTTTGCAAATTCGTTATGTATATAAAAAAGAAAAAAAGACAAGTCAGCCAATAATTGGCTACAAATAAACTCAGTAGTTAAACTAATAAACTGACAAACATAAATTAAACTGAAAAAACAGACATAGTGTTAAATACTTTTCAGAATAAATGTGTAAACAAACAAAATCATTCATGAAAATAGGGGAAGAAATAATAACAGGGTTACAACAGCAAGTAAAATGTGCAGCAAAAAAACATTATACGTAAATAAAACATAAACATAGAAATAACTGCTCAAAACAAACAAAATTATTTTGGAAAATAAACAATTTTTTGTAAAAACAACAAGAAGTAAACTGAAGCTAACTATCCCTTACTAACTTAAGGGTGTAGTTTGTGAGTAACATCACAAAAAACCTTTTTCAATGAGGTCAGGTTTAAGTACAAAATACTCAAAAGTTTTTTCTTTTTGATTAGCTTATACAATTAAATATAAGAAATATACAAAATTGTTTTTGATTCAACAACATAACCCAAAAAGGTTATATGACAGGCTGAGATAGTTTACAACGCCTTCCGCTAAAGGATGTATGTTGCCACGTCGACTGTAAACATGTGCAAATGCACCTGAAGTCAAAATGTGGAGACAGATGGCGTTTCGGTGGTGTAGAAGTAAATGGAAACCACCTTCCTTAGGTGTTTTAGTCTTAGAATCCAGCCCCTAGAAGAATACAATGAAATAAGATACCTTTATAGGTTATGATTTCATTAGACACTAAATGGTTCAAAAAAAGGTATTTCGATGTGAGAGGTAGAAGAGGGGTAATACCAAAACATGGTATAAAGCATCAGGCTAACACTCATCCGCACCAGGCAATGAGTGACTTCCATTAAACTTTCCAAATTTCATACAAGATAGATTCCCTAAAGTCACCAAGTGAGTGTGTATGGGAGAAACACTAACGTGTCACTAAGGGAAATGAAAAGAGTCATAGGCCCTCATTACAACCCTGGCATTAAGGGGTTAATGGCGCCGTAAAAGGTGGCGGCGCCGTTAACCCCTTAACGCCTGATTACGAGGTCCCTTTGCGGGTTGGCGATTTTAACGCCTGCTTTTTGCAGGCGTTAAAATCCAACCCGCAAAGGGACCTTGGTGCTAAGTACGGTGCCGCAATTTGCGGCACCGTACTTAGCGCCTTCCCCATTTCCATTGAGCCTATGGGGCAAAAATGGGAATGGGGAAGGGCCATGGCGGCATGGGGAATTACTGCCCCGCCAACCTCGGAATGGGGCGGTAATTCCCCATTCCGCCATGGCGGAGTCGGTAAGTTACTGGCATGCACCATGGTTCTATTAGCACCATGGTCCAACGCCAGGGTCGTAATGAGGGCCATAGACACTTTTAGGTGATACCCCTTATAGAAATATGAGGAACCTGATACAGATAAAGAAATAAGAAATTAATATTATATACACTTGTGAGGTACCCAGATGGGTAGCATAAAGGTCGATTCATACCTAAATTGTCAAGCCCGAAGGTATACTGGGAAGACTTGTAATTAACAGAATACTATAACTCAGAAGTGACTCTGCGTCATGCCGATTTACAAGATGGAGCGGCACATCTAGATAAAAATGAAAAACATAAAAGCTTAATAAGCAATGTGCTTTTACTGAGTAGAGAAATAGGTCACAGAGGCTCATCCAATTAATCAACTAACAAACCTGGATTGAATGGTATAAGTGCGTTCTCTGAGATCAACACAGGAAAACACTGGAAACAGATTTGTAGTAGCTCAATCCCACCGTGTGTAAACAATTTACAGAACAACACATTTAAGAATAAACAGAAAGCATAAATGCTTACTGAAAAAAGTGTGCTTGTAAAAATTCATCAATCACAAAAAAAATTATATATCATCAATCACAAAAATCACAAAAATACGTGCCATAGAATCACAAGTAGATCTGCACTATGTAAGCACATAGCATGAAGACATCACCCGGGATTGCTGAAAACCGATTTGTTTATCTCACGGACATACTGCATGAAAACTAGGAGATGCGAACCATGCTATAACTACATGGACCCGTTTGAGTGCACGTAGGGATCCAGGAGAGGGACACAAGTGCTGTATAGAACATATATATGGCTTTGTTTATCCGCGTGGCATTCACAGGCGGACGCGTATTATAAACGGTCTGGCCCATTCCCGCAGCATAGTACCAAACGAGTACAGGCCTTGTCAGAGACTGCAAGGACCAATACGAGTGCCAGTGAAGGTGAAAAGAATTGGCGGGGGCTATTTAAAACATTGAAATAGCTGTACTTACTATACTTACTACAGCACACCCAGACTCTACCTGTGCGGCCAAATTTCTAGTGAGAGAGGTATTTCCCAGGTGGGGGGTACGTGAAGTCATGAGATCAGGTAATGGAGCTCACTTTGTCAACAAAGTTTTTTAACAGATTCGCTTGTTGCTTTGTATAAAGCACATGTTCTTGTCAGCGTATCACCTGCAAGGTAATGGGTTATGTGAGAAGCTCAACGGTTTGTTAAAGGAAAGGATAGCCAAGTTGAAGCTTACTCTAAGAAAGGGATGGTGACACTGGGCCTCATTACGAGTACGGCAGTAACTGCGGCGGTAAAACCACCTGGTTACCTCCAGACTCGTATTACCATTCCACCTCCGTGACTCCCAGAAATACCAGGGCATTACGACCCTGGTGTCCTGGGAATCCCGGAGGCGGAATGGTGTAAATCCCCATTCCCATTAGGACTCAATGGGAATGGGGAAGTGGAAATACCGGCACCATCTTGTGATGATGCTGGTGTTTCCACGTCCGCCTGCAGGCGGGAGGTGTTCAACCCACCAGGTCAGACCTGGCGGGAAGATCACCTCCCGCCTGCAGGACTCGAGATCGGGCGGTCCGGAATTAACAGTGGTGGCGGGTTTACCGCCACTGTTAATTCCAGACCACCCGACCTGTAATGAGGCCCACTGTCTTCCTTTGGAACTGTATGCACTCAGAAACCAGCCTGGCTCTGACTATCATGTTACGCCGCACGAAATAGTAACAGGTAGAAGGATGCACACTCCCCTGACACCCCGAGACAGAGCTAGATGTGATGCCCAGCCGACAAGAGAAACCTTAGGGTCTGAACTGTAAAATGACTTGAATTGCTTGACACATTGTCTTACTGTAATTTCAGGCCAGCTGCAACGACGACAAAAAGGGTGCAGGGCAGCACAGAACACAGAAGGAGATACTACAAGTGTCCAAGTTCAAAGACTACGTATTCCATCAATCTTCCCTGGAGACACTGTGAAGAAACACATGAGAAAAAAGTGGGATGCACCAAGCTTTAACAGTCCCTTTACAGTGGAAGACTGCACTCCCTCTGCAGTGAAGCTACAAGGAAGAAGAGCCTGGATCTTTTTGGATGACAACAAGCCATGCATCAGAGAAGTCCCCCTGCATGTGCCCCACCGTGAAAAGACTACGGACGACAGGGAAAAACCACAGCACTTGCAGACAAGATCCATGACGTGGAAGAAGGATGCATGACCAGCAGCGAAGCAAAGACAAGGAACTTTTGTGCAAAAGTTGTAGCTTCATTTTGGACATTCCTCTGAGCAATAAAGGGGATAAGGACATAAAAATGGACACTCTGTGCATCCTAGTTGCAGGGTGAAGAAGAAAAGTGCATGTGTAAGCCACAACATAGTCTGTTGACTTTGAACTTTGGACTATGGCACACTGAAGCCTTGACAAGAAATGAGTATGCCAAATTTTGATCGAAGACACATAAATTGGAAGAAAATACAGTATCCAGATTCATTCAACACAGAGACTTTGTTCGTAATCACTTATGGTGTCCCAACGTAGCAACATCACCAAGGACGTGTTAACATACTTCTATCTAGTTCTCAGATCGTACCAGTCACTGGTGGGAAGGCACACCAGTATCAATGTCTTTCTTCAAGATCCTGAAAATGAAAAGACTATAAGGAGGCTGCCTACTGTAAATGCAGAGCAGTTCTTCCTGCTTCCGGAATACAACGTGGAAAAATCAAATGTCCCAAGCAGAGGAAGAAGCGAATAATCTTATCAACATACTGTTCTTTCGGTTGATTGAAGACTGTCCAGATCTTGTTGGAAGAACTACAGACGTTTTGACATTTCTTCGATACGCAGCAAATACAGATTGTTTAAGCATAATCCTGAATAGAATAGTTATCCAAGTTGCTCTTCACGCACACCGAAATTGCAGAAACTGTTCACAGTGAGTGAGGGCCAAACAGTCCCAAACTTCCGCAAAGGCAGGACAAATGTTCCTGTTGCCATAAGATAGCAGACTGGCAATTAACGTCTTTTTTCACCTAATCAAGGATTGTCCAGAACTTGTGGGGAGATCTGTCAGTGTTGACTTCCTCATGTTCATCAGAGAGCCAGCTAATTCTTCAAAGATGGGCATGCTCTTGCATGGTATTGTGATGCAAATGGAACTTTCTAATCATCAGCAGAACTATCTGAGAAGATTTTAAACTTTCCGCCGAGGGACAGATCTAAAGGATATCACCAGAGACTTCACTTGAGTATACTGAGAAAACGAGATGTCTTCGGGATTGAAGCAAATAATAGGCACTGATTGGGATCTCATATATTTTGAACATGCACAGTAAAGTGACCTGCTAAATCATTATCTGATTTTGACATTTCCCGTAGGGACACTTGTTTTAGTACCTACAACACACAAACAGAACCAGCAGAATCCGGAAATAATATTGTTTAAGAGTGTATTAAAAGATAGCATCTTTCAACGGATGATCGAGATGGGGATTCAAAGCAGCAACCTTGTCTTCCCTCAGAAGGAGAGACACTCGTACTTTTCTGGAAGTAAATGCTGTAGATTGACCTATAGGGGTGCTATGTACTTATGTATTATATTTATCATTGTTTTACTGTCACTGACAATTAGAACTGCATTTTTTATTGGTGCACAAAGCATTCCAATTCCAGTACACCAACCTAATGATGCACGCATGAAGCCTACGAAGGCACCCAGACCTTAGATAGTCATTCCAGTCCCTAGGAGGTCTGATGGTGGAATGAATGAACTTGAGATGGATGTGATTAGCAATGACACACACGCATTTGTGGAAACAAGCCAAGTGAAAAGCCGGAGACAGGGTCGGCAAAGTATGAATGGAAAAAGGTTACCGACAACCACACGCATGCAAACAGTGAATGCACACACACCAGGCCTTGCGTCAATAACTGCAGAACCACAGGTCAAAGAATAGGGGAAGGTTGGATGACCAACAATGAGAAGCTCTGCGAAAGTTAAGAGGCACAGGAAGGAAGCAGATCTTATGAAGAGACAAAAGGAGATGGAGAGGAAACCAACAGAAATAACACTAATGAATACTCCTGATACAACACTGATGGAGACAAAGGCAAACCCAGAGAAAATATCACGAGCTCAACTGATAGCAGAATCAATATGGTCGTCATTAGCCAGTGCCAGGACGAAGCAAGAGGAAAAATAAAGAATTGGCAGACGTTTGCATACTCAATTGATGCAGATGAAGAGACCTGCACCATGGATCAGGATACCTGAGAATACTCCAGCAAGAAGAAGCAATATGGATGCATTCAAAGGTGTAGTTGTAGCAAACTACATGAAAACCTTAAGAATCAAGAGAAGCATGCAGGGAGATGACAGTGAACTAAACGTTTACTTGGACAGCACAGCACATTTGGGAAACAACATCTGGTACCAACACATGAAAGAAGTTGGAAGACGAAGTTCAGAGGGGGAATGCTTTGTTTGTGCACTCCTACCTTACTGCATGGGGAAGTCAAAGATCTGCATAGCTGTAGAAATGGATGTCCAGAAAGCACACTGTCTGTCACATGTGGCAATGTGCAAAACCAGAGACAAGTTCATGGGTAGTGATGCCTCACTGAAATGGGCAACTGAATCAACCAATCCAAATAAAGACAACTATGTCCAGGACATAAAAACAAGAAACAATGGAAAGACAAAATACCTTGTGATCAGATATGAGAAGCCTGGTGTTATAGGAGCATACATCAAATGAGAAGTGAATAAGAAGCTAAATGTCCAAGGAAAAACTCCAGAAGTGGCTTGAAGTTGGAAGAACAGAGGCCAACGGTAGATTTGGGGAATCGTGCTTTCACCAGACAGATGGGAGAAAGGAGCTTGGATGGTCATTGGAGCCTGCAAAGAAGCAATTGAAAACGCACAAAGGATATGCAAGCGATTGTGGCCAAGGCTTGCAAAGCTGCTGACATGAGTCCAAGATAGAGGAGGACCCCTGCAGATAGTACCACTTGATAACTCAAATTTGTGCTTCAGGAATAATGGCACAAGGAAGATGGGAGAGAATCAGAACTGTGGACAAATCTTTGATGCTCCAGGAATGGTGCATGGAACTGCAGTAATTATGGACCATTACTGGGCATATGGATCCAAAGCATACATCAGACTGCCGAGGAACCGGCGAGGTATATGCACATTAGTGAATGTCCATGTTTCAGTGTTGGTGATTCCAAAAAGTGATCTTAAAATTGACCATTTCCCAAAAGCAGATGCTCACCTGAGAAAGAAGAGATCTGTGGAACTGACAAACCGAATAAAGAGAGAAAACTACTTTTCTGCCAAATCAGAAGAAGCTTTTCATGCTATCCCGTATGAACATAGGCTGTTCAGCCTCACCTCATCAGTGTTCATGACAATCTTCATGCCAAGAATTCAGGTTGGAGCTAATACTAAATGGTTGCAGATAGCCATATGGTAGTTACTGCAAACCATCCACACGACCATAAAAGGATTCAACACAATTAAAGAACAGTTATGGGCAATCCGACTGATGACTGTCCAGAAAAGATATGTACTTGACATGATTACAGCAATGGATGGAGGTGTTAGTGCAAAAAATTGGGAATCATGTTGCACATTTATACCATCTCACGATGAAGAAAATGGAACTCTTACAGAGGCCATAGGTATGCTGACAAAGCTACAGAATCAAATGATTGATGAAACTGACGAAGTGGAGGATGACAGTTGGTTTGGATCACTATTTTCATGGGTTCCACAATGGATGGCAGATGCATTCAAATTCCTAGGAGCCCTGCTAGTGATGATATCGCTTGGATTTTGTGTTATCAAGATAATAATCTCTCAGTGTCAGAAAACTGTGAAACTGTGAAAAAAGCTATAGGGATGAAACTCATGATTGATGTCGAGCCAGGATGGAAGCCCAAAGACATGACGGATGAAGAAATAAGAGACTTTTTGAAGGCCAGCATTCATGCACCAGAAGGAACAACGTTTCTATTTCCAAGGAAGCATAGAAATGATGTGGGAAGATGGGTTTACTGCAGCCCAAATGGACAGTGTCAACTAATGACATGGAACAAGGACGAACACGTGAGAAAAACAGGAAGTTTAAAAGGTGTCATAAAGATATGGACCGCAAAGAAACATTTCTTCAGACCATCATGTATAGACCCAGAAGATGAAGAAATAATGTACCCAGGTGATGAAGTGAAGGTGAATACAGTGGAACCAAAGAAGATGGGTCCAAAGGAAGAGATGAAAGTGGTCGATGAATCGCCCAGAGGGGGGAGTGTAGAGGAGGACCCACGTACAGGCTGCACTCCAACCGTCCATTTTGAAGTACCAGGAACATTCACACAAAAGTATGTGACTTATGAAAAGGGAATAAACCAGCAAAGAGCCACGGTGGAGCTCTATCCAGTACCCATCAGAAGAACAACACTTATTGAAGTACTGATACCAAGAAAAACATGGACAGAAAGGTACCCATTGAGAAAACCATATCAACAAATGAAACGAAATGAAGATCGTCTAAGTACAGTCCCTGAAGAAGCCTCTTAATGGAAGATGAATGGTGACATCCCAAGAACCTGGACTGACTCACATATAGAAGGTATGACGACCAGAGAATGACATAAAGAGACGAAACACCATGGACAAGGGAAATCGTGAACCTAAAGTGAAAGAACAATGTCAAATGCAAGAAGCTTATGCTGTGAGCATGACAAAGATGTTCAACCAGTTTACGCATGTACATATGCTTGGAACCGCAAGAAATCTTAGAAAATTGTGCAGCTTGCTATGCTTAGTAGAAGACAGATTGCGGCAAGCGTCACATATACATATCTACCTCAAAAGAAGCATGTTATATAAGTATACTTCCACTAAGCACAAGAAGCAGAATCAACCAAAGGTTACTAGAGGCCACACGAGGAGAGCTTCATATTTAGCAAATCGAGATTAAGCAGCAGAAACGAAACTCAGCAGAGGCCAATCGTGCCAAAGAAGCCAAGGTTGTTTGTATCAGTTAAAATAGACGAACAGTAGCTAGAATTCATTGAAGCGAAGAACAGAATATCCTGCTTCAGAAAGGTAAAGATAAGAAACCGAAGGCAAGTGGTGGATAACATGAGAATCAAATACATGAATTACATGAAGAAGAGGCAAATTCATGGTGTCTGAATCACATGACCAGCCGAGCGAGAAGATGTGAGACTTTCACACCTATGCATGGCAGTGGGTCAGGCGAAGATATCAGAACTTTTCCAGACATGAGATGCAGTCTTGAGGCCAACCACAGTGAAATAATTGACACATGGCCACTAAAGTGATGATTGATTGTAACAATCATTGGAGAAAGGCCCGGGGAGCTATTTATTTAATTATTTATTTATTTGCATTTATAAAGCGCACATCTGCCCATGTGCATTGTGGCGCTGTTACAGGTTGTTCACTTGTCAGGCAGGCATATCATACACTTTTAAGCGGTATAGTACAGTAACAGGCCTTCGGGAGGAAAGTAAGTACAGAGCAGTTATACTGAGCAGTCACTAAGGTTACAGTTGATCAGCGTATCTATACATGTTGTTTAGTTGTAGTGGAACAGCATGGTTTTCAGCATTTGGTGGAAGGCAGTGTAGGATCTCTCATTTCTAAGTGTGGGGGGAAGGGTGTTGCAGTTTTTGGGTGCTAGGTGTTGAAAGCTGGTCCCTCCCGCTTTGGTTCTTTTAAAGGCTGGGATGTAGATCTGGTTGGTCAGGTGTGATGTAATGGGCCTATTAGATGGGTTGATGGTGATTCTTTCTGATCGGTAGGGTGGGGGCAAGTGTTTTAAAGAGGATGTGTGCTTTTACCGGTAGCCAATGTGCTTCTTTCCTAGCCTGAGTGATGTGGTCCCTTTTGGGGATGCTTAGGGCTGCCCTGAGGGCATTGTTCTGCGTCATTTGTAGTTTGTTAATATTTTTCACTGAAGTGCCCAGGAGCAGAGCATTGCAGTAGTCCAGTTTAGTACCTACTGTGGCTCTGGCAATGGATAGGCAATTTTTGGTGGAGAGAAAAGGCTTAACAGCATTGATCACCTTGATGGTGAGTGCGGCCGTGCAGGTTATTGCATTAACCTGGCATGTCATGGACAGAGATGCATCAAGGCATACTCCAAGAGTCTTGACCGATGTTGAGACTGTGATGGTGGAGTTGTCTATAGGGAAGGTTGTGTATTGAGGAGGGAGTTTGTTGAGTGTTTCCCTGGTGCCCACTATGAGGATCTCTGTTTTCTCCCCATTTAGGCAGAGACCGTTGGTTGCCATCCATGTTTGGATGGCTGAGTAGATTTTGGTTAGTGCTACAGTGTCTTGTTTGTATATGCCGGTGAGAGGGAGTAGTATTTGGGTGTCGTCAGCGTAGTTGGTGTACGCTATATCATGACTGTCAAGATCAGTGATGAGCGGAGTGTGAAAATGTTGTATAACTCTGTATAACGTAGGGGCAGTGCATGAGCCCTGAGGGACTACGCAGTGGATGGTGGTGGGGGAAGCGCATGCTGAGTCTGAGAAGACCTTCATGAGTCTCCCGTTTAGGAAGGAGGCTACCCAAGCTATGGCTGCTGTTGAGAAATCGTCTTCATTTTTTAGGTGCATGCCTATGATATCATGGTTGACAAGATTGAACGCAGTGGACAGATCTAGAAGGAGGAGAAGTGCTGGTTTTCCTTTGTCCATGATGTCACTGAGTTGTATTTTGAGATCGAGCTAGGGGGCACCCTGCACCTGGCCGACCATTCTGTGTGCTGCTAAGCAAAGTGAGAAAGTATGAGTGGGGTTGGTGCCAACCCAATCATAATGGACCAAGTAATCTAGGGTCCTATAGTTAGTAGAAACAATGGGACGTCGTACTTTTAGTGACATCTACAGTAACCATTTTGAAGGAAGGGCTTAGAAGCCCCACCTGACAATGTTTATCCAATCCCCTTACTCCGTTACCATATACAGATATAGTACCTATATTAAAGTTACTTTCTTAGGGCCAATAGAATTGCATGCCAACTTTTAAGCATTAAACGTCAATGATGACACGTTGTTAGTATAAATGTTATGTTTTTTTATGAAGTTCGTTGGAGTTGTGAAGTGAGAAAGAAGATCACGCATCCGCTGATATTCATATGACTCCCCGTTTTTTGGACTTGTCATTAAACGGACTACCTTTGCCAAACCGTTGAGTTGTCAGTATTGATTTGATGCTTGACTATAAATCTGCATCCCCATTCATCTCACGGGCGCTACTATTCCATCTTAAAGTGCTTTTGGACAAACCCCAGCTCATTGGGCCGGTTGGGGGTCCTGGTGAACATGATCATTTTGCAGTTTTTTGGAGGGTAAGTGGAAGATGTACCTCCAGGAGGTACATCCTCCACTTTTCCTACAGAAATCAGTGGAATTAGCACTCGGTAATCCCACTGGTGGGATTTCTGAAAAAACAGATATTGCGTCTTGAAACACTTGTGTATAGATGTGTTATAAATGCCTTATCATAACAGGGAATTCGACAGTGCAGGAAAAGTCGCAGTAAGGGAATTGCTGCCACTTTTTTCTCACAGTGCCAATCTATGAATGATGCCCAATGTGTTCTACTTACCAAATGTGAAATGTAGCAACTCGTTTTATCCTTTGTGTAGCCTTTGTTTATCCATTCCACAAGGGTTCACCCTGGCTATATGACTAAATGAGAAATTCCAACACTAATGAGAACAAACATGATGTATACAGCTGATGAGGCTATGCAAAATCGCACATAGCCAGATTCTTAGGACAGTTCCACAAGAGCGGGTGACCAAGTGAGAATTGATAATGGACTCTTCTACATATGGGGTGTCACACTGATGGAGTATGGCTGTAGTTATTTTTATTGAACCCAAAAGGTTTGTCAATACAAGTAACTTGGCAATAGGTAGTGGCCAAATAAATCAGTTTTTCTGTCAACTGTATTTAGCTGGACTCTTATATGAAGTGGGTGATACATCAAATTAATTATTTATTTAGTGAACAGAGAAGACATTAAGGATCTCTCGAGGGGTGCTCATGTAGAGGAACCTGGATGTAGGTAAGAATGAAAGAACAAGAACTTTGATGTAGGGAGAAAGCATCTGACTGACTTCTGCTTATATATCCAATTTTCTCTCTCTCTCTCTCTCTCTCTCTCTCTCTCTCTCTCTCTCTCTCTGTCTCTTTCTAGCTCTTTCGTTTACTCTCTCTTTCTCTCACTATTTCTCTGTCTCTCTCATTCTTACTTGCTCATGCACATTGGTACATTATGCAGCAAGAATCAGGAAGTGTCAGGTGAGGAAATAGGCTGCATAGCAACTCACCCAATATCCATACTTGCAAGGAATCCTGGGAGGCATTAACCTATGAAATGAGAGATCCTGCGACAAAGGTTTGACATCTGTGACTGTCCAGTTCCTTTGGACAATGTGTCCCATGATCCCTCACCATGAACAATGCTGGCTAGGGCTGAACAGAGATGTAGCCTAAAATATCTGGAGAGCCAAAGGTTGAAGATCCGTCCTGTAGTATGAGAGCATAGGTCCCTTTCTTACCCTTCCTATTGAAGCAGAAGATTTAGGCTGAGATCACTCTTAAACATTATTATGATATGATATGATATGATATGATATGGCATTTATAACACGCGTATACACAAGTGTTTCAAGGTGCGACGAGGCAAGGGAGGGGGAACATAGGGATGACAGACAGCGATCTTACTAGGCCAGGTGTCATTCAGATCGCGCAAGTGCATGGGAAGGAGGAAGGGGAAAAGTATGTGGGGAGAAGGGGAGGGGAAAGTGCAGTACATGGGCTAATAGAATAAATAAGATAAATAAAAAATACGGCCAAGTGGCGGCAACTGCAAGGTAAGTACAGACATAAGTGCTCGTAGGGGGACTGTAGGGATACAGAAAACAGTCCCTACGTGCAGGGATGGCCAGGTAACCAGTGCAGTTTCAGTTTCAGCCAGGAATTCAGCAGAGGAGAGGGGGAGAGAAAGCAGAAGCAAAGAGGAAGGTTTTAAAGTGCTTCTGGAACCAGAGATGGTTCTCCTCAAGTTTCTGGGAGGCAGGGAGGCTGTTCCAGATGGAGGCCCCAGCCGAAGAAAGAGATCTACCACCAACTTGTTGCTTGGAGAAGCGACTGACCCTGAGGGAGTTGTAGGCGGATGAGCGAAGAGCTCGAGAAGGAAGATATTTAGGAAGAGAGAGTTGAAGGTATTGAGTCTCCAGACCCCAGAAGTCCTTGTGGACAATGCAGAGGGTTTTGAACTTAATCCTCGCAGCCACTGGGAGCAGAGACTTCAGTCCTGGAGATATACGACCCCTGGTCTTGAGGCCAAGGACAAGTCTTGCAGTCCTGTTCTGGAAGAGTTGCAGAGGGCAGGGAGTAGAAGCAGGCAAATTTAGAAAGAGGCTGTTGCAATAGTCCAGCCTAGAGAGAACCAGAGCTCTTGAGACAGTGAGCTTCTGGGGGAAGGAGAGGAAAGGATGAATACCTCTGATGAGGTACAGCTGCTAGTGTGATTTCTTAGAAACGTCAGAGATGTGAGGAGAGAAGGAGAGTGTGGAGTCGAAGATGACCACACAGTTTTTAGCCTTGCAGGCAGAAGCAGGAAGAGGGCCAAGAGAGGTCGGCCAGAGAGTGGCAGAAAAGGAGGCAGCGGGTGTGCGGAGAATCTCAGTCTTACTGGCCTTAAGGCTGAGATCATTGGTGGCACACCACTCCTGAATAGCAGACAGTCAGAGATGAGTGAAGGATAAGAGGTGGCTGAAGGTACGAATATGCATTGTGTTAGTCTCTCCTCTCCTCTCCTCCTTGAGAAAAATAACTTACTAGGACTCAGACAATCAGGATTCCGCCCCAAACACGGCACTGAGACCGCCCTGATTGACCTTAAGACACAGATGGACAACATTAAAGACAATGGTAAACTAGCCCTCCTTCTCCTCCTTGACTTATCGGCCGCCTTCGACCTGGTCAACCACGACATCCTCTGCAAACATCTATCCTCAGCAGCCAAATTTTCAGATAACGCCAACGCATGGATCCATTCCTTCCTCAACAACAGATCCATGAGAGTCTTCGCACCCACAGCCTCTGCCATCCCAGCCCCAGTCACTTGCGGTGTCCCCCAGGGCTCCTGCGTCTCCCCCACTCTATACAATGTATTCACGAAACCCCTCTTTGACATACTGGACCGCTTGGGTGTCATCTACACCAACTACGCAGATGACACCCAAATACTGATCCCTTTAACAGGCGACTACTCCACCGACCTCACTGCTCTCAACAACATTTATTCCATTATCCAAGAATGGATGGCCAAGCATGGCCTATGCCTTAATGACGACAAGACCGAGCTTCTTCTCCTAGGTTCCCAACCCAGACTTAATAAACTCGACAAACTCTATCAAGCATTCACTATAGACGGCAATAACATCATCGTCTCTAACAGCGTCAAAACCCTAGGAATCTACCTCGACTCCTCCCTCACACTGACAAGACAGATCAATTCCATCTCATCAGCCACTGCTTACACCTGTAAACTCATCAATGCCAGCAGACCTTACCTCTCACCATCCAACTGCATCACCTTAGCCAGAGCGCTAGTCCTTTCCAAAGTTGACTACTGCAATGCGCTATACTTGGGAACTAGTCAGAAAAACATCAACAAACTACAAGTCATACAAAACAACGCCCTGCGAGCAGCCCTGAACATACCCAAACATGAACACATCTCGGACGCCAGACGCACCTGCCATTGGCTATCCATACCACAAAGAATTGAATATAAAACCATCTCACTCACACACAAATGCCTAGCTAACCAAGCACCCAGATACCTATCCGACAACCTCAAGCACCACACCCCAGCGCGCCCTACCAGATCAGCTCAAACACACTGCTTAAATATCCCAAGATTTAAGCTCCAAAAAGCAGGTGGCTCCAGCTTCCCCGTGCTTGCCTCCAAACTTTGGAATTCACTTCCACTCGAGCTGAGATCAGAACCGTCCTTTCACAGATTTAGACACAACACCAAAACTTGGCTTCTATCCAAAGAAACTGCCTAGCCCTACCTCACTAGCATGCACCAAGACTGTAAATTTGTAAATATGTAATCGATTTGTACATTTCTGCTGCATTATTCTTGTTGTATTCATTATTCTTGTTGTATTCATCGCAAGCGCCTGGATGCCCTAGGGCCAGGCGGCGCTATACAAATAATAAACTAAACTAAACTAAACTCTCTAGAATTGCATTGGGAAAGTATTTAAAAATTGCACTGTGAAACCTAGGCTTTTTTCCCCTTATTCAGGACTCTCAGACTTGGGTGTGTTTTCTAGGGCTGTTCAAATTGCATTGTGAAAGTATTTAAAATTGCTTTCAGAAAGAACTTAAAAATTGCACTATGAAACCTAGGCCTTTCTCCTCTTATTCAGGACTCTCAGACTTAGGTGTGTTTTCTAGGGCTGTTCAAATTGTATTGTGAACGTATTTAAAAATTGCACTGTGAAATTGCACAGAGGACCTGCCTGTAAGGCCTAGCCAATTTCATCAACTGGGTGGGCTTGCGCCTAAATCCTGGTCATGTTCCGCAGAAACCTTCTCCAATGATTTCATCATGGTGCCAGGTGAAACTACTAAACCCCAAGTGCTTGCACTAGTTGGTTATGTAAACAATGTGTAAAGGATCATTTGTTTTATTTCTGCACTTCTCTTTAAGGCCTGTCTAGAGATCTATTGTATAAACATGCAGCATGCACAATGCTGTAGATTAGCTGTACTGTAAAACAAAACAGGGCTCATTGCATAGTGGATCACTTGTCCTGCTCGTCCAGTACCAATCTGCCTAGTTCCTGGACCAGCTGCCTGTGGACCAACTTGCTGGTTTGTTCACTAGTTTGTATGTGGGTGCTGGCAAATGCATATCTGGCTGGCCCATCAGCTTCCATTGCACTACCTTTTTTTCTGATTGCTGTGCAATGGTAAGAAAGTGACAGCATTGGGGTGACCCACTGCATTTTCCTCTAAATGTCTGTTGGTAGATGATGCTGTGACAAATTGACATCTGCCCCATAGGTGTACAAACATCACCAGAGGCTGAAATTTTGATTCAGCCCTGACACTTCTACAAACCAAGAGCCAACACAATCATAAAGGTAAAACAGGCAGAGTTAAGAGATGTACCTCCTTCACCTTTTGTGGTAACGTGGGCCGAGGGAAGGATATGCTCTTTGGAAGTGTGTGAATGTGGTTCAGTAGTGACCCAAACAGCAAAGTAACATAGGCGAAAATAAATGGAATGTAAAACCAAGGTTAGATCAAAAAATATATACTTTATTCAAACACACCAGCTGTAAGAAAACTAAATAGAAAACACTGTACAAAAACCACCCCTGTGTAAAGAACAGATATGATGCAACAGATAGAAGAATGTAGCACTCTTGAGTATGAATACAGGGGTGATAGGCAAATTAAGTAACCACAAAAAGGATATGTCTTTGGATGAAAAACATTCACAAATGACCCAATCACTCTCTAGGGCCCAACATTGACCAATGGGGCAGTTATTGGTCAATAACACCTTGGATTCAGTTCTTTGGCAGTTCAAAAGTGTGGAACTTGGCTTTGAGCAGTGGTGTGAGGGGATTGAACTCAAATTAGGTATGTTGGATCGTGTGGGCCCAAGCAGCAAGGCAGGATTGCATGCCATACCTCTGCGGTTTGAAGGCGGTATTCAAGGAGCAGGTCGGGAGCACACCAAAATGTGTTCAAAGTCGACCTAGGTTGAGGGGAGTTATATCCACCAGAAAGGGTTGATGAGTGATGTTCTAGATGTACAATACTCTGTGTGCTCTTGTGTGTGGTTCGGGGAAGTGGCAGTTCAAAGACGGCTCAAATCAAGTTGTGTTGAAATACCTGGTGCAAGTTGGTGGGTGACAATCCAGCGGTTTCAGTTGGACCCGGTGACCAAAAAGTTGTTTTGAGCCTAGCCATTGACAGTTTGGTGATGACACAATACAGCATTGAATTGGTTCAAGATGTAGGTATTGTAGTGTGAATGTTCAGATGCTGTGAGACCCACTTCAGGGGCTCTAGCACAGGATGAGGAGGAGTCCTTTCAATATCTACACTTCAGGCCTTGGTGTATTCTGTTGCAGAGAGGCAATTCCTGGTTCACAGCAAGAGTCACACCCAATGTGCCCTGTGAGGTGATAGGGGGCAGAGCTTTCATATGCCTTGGGCTGCTCCTTCTTCACCTCCCCAGTTGGGGCCTTTGGAAAGTATAAATTTCACAAAAGAGACACAAATGGATCCTTCTCGGGTGGTTGTTCTAGAGTAAATGAAAGAAGGAGTGTGTGACACATTGTTTTAAAGGAAAAAGCCCACAGAGGATTGGACTAAATGGAGCATACTTTAAGCATCCAATCCCTGCTCCTGGAATCAGTGGACCTTGCCTTCTGACATAACACTCAAAGTGCTTTGTGCTTCAGGAAGTAGAGGGACAGGAAGGAAAGATAGAGGCAGAGAGAAACACAATGGTGGAACCTTCCACCAACTGCAAATAGCTCCCCCTGTCTACACTAACCACACCACACTTCCCTTCCCAGTAGAGTCAAAGACTTTTAAATATGTAGCACCCTGTTTAGAGGCCAATCCTTTTGTGAATGGGTATTCACTTTGATTCCTTTAGATCCTAGGCTAGATCTCTTTGGAGGGTTTTACCTGTCCTTACAGAAGAAAGAAAGAGGGCAGTCTCCCGGGCTACAGGGACAGCCTTGTGTGTGAGGAATACACAGAATCCCGTCACAGCTGAGCTTGACAGACAGGTTAGACAGATGTGTAATGTGAAATTGCTGTGGTTAGGGATGTTGCTAGGTCTGGAAAAGACCCGGGGCTACGCTGATGTCTGAACTGTTGCGACTGGGGGCTAGCTAGTCTTTTGGTTGTAGCGCCTGAGATTCTATCTGGGGCTAAAAACAAAAGACCAGGGGCTATAGCTCCCCCCTAGCAACGCCTCTGGCTGTGGTTGTAGTAATTGGGAGAAATTAATGCCAACATGTCATTTTCATGCTTGCTTTAATGCTGTCAATTCCTAAAAATCGGCCTGCTTTTTACACCAACAAAAAGCAGTTGAATTCAATAGGAATCGATTGTAAATGGTGCCTGCCATGCATACATTTCAGGTGTCACTTACTTAATTTGCCCTGCAGAGTACAAAATGGATGCATAAAGGTGATTTCTCTTCCGCTTTAGATCATCCTTCTACACTCCAATGTGCAAATGATGAAACCTTAACAGGTGCCCTCTGCATAAGTTAAGGGGAGCTCGAAAATGGGCCCCGAGGGGAGTGAAAAAATACAAATATTTAGCACAAAGGGCTTATTCTGATTTTGGCAGTATTTTGGCAGTTGATCCACTGAAATACCACCAGAATTGCTTACTGTTACTGCCTCTCGGTCTCCTGGGTCTACCACTGGATTATAAGTGGTGGTAGGGCGGTGTTAGTCCTCATTTATGTCAGGGATTTTTGGCAGAATTGAGACTGCCGGAATTACTGACTGGTGATTCTGCAGTTTTTTGGAGGGAAAAGTGGAGGTTATACCTCCTGGTTAATACTCCACGTTTCCTCCAAAAATCTGTGTATTTACAACTCAGTTATTCTGCCGATGGTATTTCTGACAAAACAGGAAATTTGACAGTGCAGGAAAAGTTGCAGTCACGGCATTACTGCCACTTTTTTCTCACACCGCCAACTCGGAATGATGCCCAATGGTGCAGCTTACCAAATGTGAAATGCAGCTACTCCCTTTATCCATTGTGTTGCCTGTGTCATAGAGGATGGAGCAAATAAGGCTTGCTTCAAATCTAACTTAGACCATATTGCACAATATTTTTTGGCCGTGACAATTGAATTGTGAAAATTAATTTTTCCATTGTTTTGCTGTTTAAGCAATAAGGACATAAATAACATTGCACAATTTTTCACATGTGAAAGATGGCACTTTTTTTAAGGTGATATCAGTCCCTTCCATTTCTTTTTATGTCCCAATGTGTGTGGACAGTGCACATTCCATTTTGCTTGGAATTGTAAATTAAGCTCAAAACATTTTCATTGCTAGTCCTCAAATATGCTTCTCCAAGAAAATCCTCATGTCAATGCCTCCTTGACTTCTGCGGCGGTTAATAGTTAAAACAAATGTATATTTTAAATTGTATTTATTTTTTCGGAATGTTTTCCTTGTATATATTTCATGCACAGCATCATGAAATAAACTTCATATCTCACTTTAATATTTTTTATATTTTTATTTTATTGTGAATTTAATTTTGAACAACAAAACGTTTATCACATTACTTTTCCAATTCCTTTTTACACATAGTATAAATCCCAATCTCGAAACCTGCTGCAACCGGTGTGCATCTGTTACGCTCACCTGGACCCCACAGGGGTGTCGATTGGACCCGGACAGCTGCGGTCCACTTCAACGTGATGCGTAGTGCAGAGATGACTGTCTGGACTGGCCCGCCTCGTCTTGTCTGCTGGACCCGAAGAAGTATTTTCCTTATGTTCTTAAAAGATGAGCTCTCCATCCTGCGTGTCTTGCAGGGGCGCGTAGATACCAGTTACTTCACGGGGTTGAAGGCGTTGGGAGAGTTCTGGTAAGTATTGACTCTGAAGTCCCTGGCGGGATTGGTAAGTATCAAGTTCAAAGAGTTCAATGTGCCCGATGTTCAATCTTATCCCCTTCCTTCCTTAAGTTGCAACTGAGTTCGTGAGATGAAAGTCTTGTAGCTGCTGCTGGCGTTCAGGTAAGAGTCTGTGTTACCCAACGCTGTCAGTAACTATTGCATGTGTTAACGTGTTGTTTTTCTCCCTCTTTACAGATGCCCCATATGAAAATGTGGAGAGTTATGGAATAATACTGCCAGTGGTAAGTCTATGGTGGTAAGAGGTTATATTTGTTGATTCCCTTGGCTCACTTTGTTTTTTCTTGTGTCCCCTAGGTGCCGGATTACGGTGAAGAAATGATGGAGACAGTGCCAGATCGAAGGATGCTGTGAGAACTGGTGAGTATGGCGCCGTGCTGGATCTGGCAAAGCGACGCGTGCAGGACTGATGTACTTTCCAGGTCCGGAGATGAAATGGTTCCGGAATTAGGAGAGGAATTTGAAATAAGTTCGTTTTCTAACCTTGTCCTTTTCTTCTTCTTTATTCTAGGAGCTCCGGATTCGAGGCGGGCGTGGTAGAAGAGTGGGTGCTGGCTGCAGGCACGCAGGCGTGGCAGAAGACTGGATGCTGGCTGTAGGCACGGTGAGCGTCACGCTGCTGAATGCAGAATAACGCGAAGCATGTGCTGCTGTTCGGGTGTGGTTTAAATACCCTCCAAAGTAGTTCCAGGTAAGAAGTTCCCCAGATACACGCCCGAGTAAAAAAGTAGTCCCTGTAACAAAATAGTCCCATCCAGGCCTCATGTAGGCTTGGACTTTTTTGCAGCATGGTCTGCATCAGGTAAGTAAAGTCTATGAGCCTGGCGCCTATGGCGCCAGGACTGATTTCTTTGATGAGACTGTCGCCTAAGGCGTGAGGACTGAACCCATACAGCCCCTAGCCGGGGCTGCTGAGGTTTAAACAAATGTCTGGATGCCTGCTCCCGGAGCTGAGGGCCTTGGTCCTGATGCCCGGGGGTAGGCATCATGACAGCACTCCCCCCCCCAAGGCCCCTCCTAAAGTTGTTCTTCCCCCTGGCTCCGGTTTGTCTGGGAAGTTATGATGGAATCTTTTCACTAACCAAAGTGCATGAACGTGGTCGCTAGGCTCCCATGATCTTTCTTGTGGTCCGTAGCCCGTCCAATCGATCAAATAAAAAAGTTTTGATTTAATCATCTTGGAGTCCAGGATATTTTTTACCTCGAATTCAGGTTCTCCACCTATCAAGATGGGGTCAGGTGGTTTGGTTAATCTTGTCCCTGGTTGAACTGGTTTTAGAAGTGAAACATGAAAGACAGGATGAATTCGCATATTAGAGGGTAATTCCAATTTGACAGCCAACGGGTTGATAATGGCCTTAATGGTGTAAGGTCCCAAATATCTAGGATTAAAAGTCAGAGTTCCCTTCAGAGGTATATGTTTTGTAGCCAGCCAAACTTGATCCCCAATCTGGTATTGTGGAGTTTCAGTTCTATGTTGACCAGCATTTTTCTTGTATTTCTCTTTGATTGTTTCAAATGTTCTGTGCTTCCTTAAAGGCTTGTGTAATAGTAGAGTGCAAATTACTAACTGAGGGCATTTCTAAGTGCTGAGGCGAATCGAGTTCTGAGGTTCGAGGGTGATGTCCATATATGGTATAAAAAGGGCGTTGTCCGGTTCCTGAATGTACAGAGTTATTGTATGCATACTCGGAAATCCATAAAATATCTTTCCAATTGCTTTCGGTCTGGTGTAGCATGCAGCGTAGGTACTGTTCAAGGGTCTGGTTGGTCCTTTCCGTCTGACCATCGGTCTGGGGATGGTGACTTGTTGATAGCCTCACATCGATTTGTGCTAGTTGACAACATTTCTTCCAAAAATGTGAGATAAATTCACTACCTCGGAGAGAAACCAATACGGAAGGGTATCCGTGTAATCGAACAATGTTTTCGAGGAACTCCTTGTCCAGAATCGAAGCAGACGCTAACCGCTTTAAAGGAATAAAGTGGGCCATCTTGGAAAAAAGATCCACAATAACTAGGATGGTGTTAAATCCATTACATGGAGGTAGATCTGTAATAAAGTCTAAAGACAAGGTGTGCCATGGTGTAGCTGGAATATCCAAAGGTTGTAAAAGGCCAGCAGGTTTTTTCTTCTGGCTTTTGTTTTGGGCGCAAATGCCAGAAGACATCACAAATGACTTTACATCTTTTCGCCAAGTGGGCCACCAGAACTGTCTCTTAATTTTCGCTTCAGTTTTTGCGATACCTGGGTGCCCTTCCATCAGGGTGTCATGGTAATTGGAGATGACTCGCTCTTGTATTTCCTTGTGTGGTAGAAATAGTCGTCCTTGATAGTAAGGTAGGTCATTGACGACTGAGTAGTCCGGGCATTTCTTTACCCAGTCCTGCAGGGTTGCTGGATCGAAGAGTTGTTGGATTCTTGAATGAATATCTTCTAGTGTCTTTAGAGTAGTTATGCCAAGAATTCGTTGCTCGGGAATTATTGGCACCGGTTCCGGGTTTGCATATGCTTCTCCCATCCCTTTTCGGAATAAGGCACCTGCTTTGCCATTTTTGCAGCCTGTTCGATAAGTGATCACAAAATTGAATTCGGCAAAGAACAATGCCCATCGAAGTTGTCGCAATGATTGGGCTTTGGCTGTTTTTAAATACTGCAGGTTCCGGTGATCGGTGATTACGGTAATAGTATGCCTGGCACCAAGAAGATAGTGACGCCAAGTCTTAAAGGCAGATTTGATGGCTAATAGCTCTTTATCGGTAACCGCATAGTTTAACTCAGGTGCTGAGAACTTTCTGGACCAAAACGCTACTGGGTGAAATTGACCGATTTCAGGATCCTTCTGGGACAGGACAGCTCCCATGGCTAAACTGGATGCATCAGTTTCTACTATGTATGTACGTTCAGGGCGTGGATGCTTTAAGACAGGTGCTAATGTGAATTTCGCTTTCAGCTCTTGGAAGGCCTTTTCAGCCTCGTCGGTCCACAGGAAGCGTTTGTTTTTTCGCAAAAGTGCTGTGATGGGGTGTACAACATGGGAGCAGTCAGGAATGAATCTGTGGTAGAAATTAGCAAATCCAAGCATGCTTTGTACCCCTTTGACTGAAACGGGTGATGGCCACTTGAGAATTGCGTCCACCTTTTGAGAGTCCATTCGGACTCCTTTTGGAGTCAGGATAAATCCAAGAAATTCAACTTCCGTAGCATGAAAAACACATTTTTCCAATTTTGCATATTACTTGTGCTGGCGTAGTTTCTCAAGGACTGCACACACGTGCTTAACATGGTCTGATTCTGAGGAGGAGTACACTAGAATATCATCTATGTATACGACGACACAGATGTCAATGAGTTCACGAAGGACATTGTTCATAAAATACTGGAAGGCTGCTGGTGCATTGCACAACCCGAAGGGCATCACCTGATATTCTAATAATACGTACTTGGTGCGAAAGGCAGTCTTCCATTCATCACCTTTCTTGACACGTACCAGATGATATGCCCCTCGGAGATCTAACTAAGTGTAGATACAAGCATCCTTTAGTTGGTCTAGTAATTTGGGGATCAGAGGCAATGGGTATCGGTTTTTTACCGTAATCTGATTTAATGCGCGGTAATCTATGCACGTTCTAAGGTCACCTTCCTTTTTCGGCACGAAGAATAAAGCTGAGGATGCAGGAGACTTGGAAGGACGAATAAAACCATTAGCAAGGTATTTGTCCAAGTATTGCCGTAGGTGACGATTTTCAGGTTCCGTGAGGGCTTAGATTCTACTGCATGGGGGTTGTGCACCGGGTAGAAGGTTGAATTGATAATCGTATGATCTGTGAGGAGGTAATGTATTGGCCTGTTCTTTTTGAAAAACATCCTTAATTCTTGGTATTCCTGAGGTAACTGCACGATTGGGTTAACGACTGTAGCCAGGCCTTTGTTCAAAGTTTTCTCCGGGTAACAGGTGTGTGCACAATCCGGGAAGGTGATTCTCTTCTCTCGCCAATCTATACAAGGATTATGTATTTCCAATCATGGTATCCCCAGTATTATCTGGAACTGTGGGGCTGTGATTAGATCAAACACAATAGTCTCTTGATGCCCATCTTGACTCAACAGTGTCATCTCTATAGTGGAATGAGTTACAGGCCCCGAGGCAATCTCAGTTCCATCAACTGTGGTGATGACATCCGAAGTGGTCTTTTTGCAAAGAGGTAGATTCATCCTTGACACCAATTCGTGGTCCATATAGTTTCCTACGGCCCCGCTATCTATGTATGCCCTTACTGCGTGCATACGTGATGGCTGCCTGGGATCAAGTAGGACAATTGGGATGATCAGATGCAAGGTCTGAGTGTCCTTCTTTAAGCTCGGCAAGCGGACCTCTACACTTGTCGGACGTGGTCGTTTCCCGAATCTGGCTCTATGTGGCTTATATCAGCAACTCCTACCACCTTCTTGGGTGGTTTTGTAGGGCAATCCCGTAGAAAATGTCCTGAGGTTCCACAGTACAGACACAACTGCATCTGCCATCTTCTTTCTCTTTCCTTTTGAGTTAACGGTCCTTTAACCCCCCCGATCTGCATAGGTTCAGATGCATCTGTTCCTTTGGGGGCAACGTTGGGTTTAACCAATACCCGGTTCTCGAACTTAGCTCGATCAGTCTTTCGGTTCTGAAGTCGGTGGTCTAGCTGGACCACTAAGTCTATAAATTCTGTGCAATCCTGAGGTGGGTACACAACTTGAGCCAAGACATCTTTGAGTTCTCCCTGAAGTCCACGATGAAACAATATAATTTGTTTTTCCTCCGGCCACCCGGTTTCCACCACCAACCTATTGAAGGTTGCAATATAGGTTAGAAGATCCTGGTTGCCTTGTCGTAAGGATAAAAGTTTGTTGTCCAGGGCTTGACCCTGTGAGTGTCTGGCGAATAGTTTTTCCATGCTCCTTTGAAAACCCTGAAAATCCCGGAGAAGAGGATCATCCTGGTCGACTAATGGAATGGACCAATCCACTGCGCTGCCAATAAGGTATGACAATACAAAGGCTACTTTGGCTTGGTCATTTGGAAATGCTCCCGGTCTGCATAAAAAGTGCAAGCGGCATTGGGTCATAAACGCGGAAAACCTTTTGGGGTCCCCAGCAAAGCATTCGGGTGGAGCTAACGGAATATTTCCTGGTAAAACCACTTGCACTATATTGCTTATTGAAACGGGGGTTCGGTTTCCCCCATATCCAGGTAAGGGCGTTTGCCCAGCTTGGTTTTGCAGTAGTTGCCTAGCCAGATCATCCGTGCGCTCCTTTGAGACAATCAGTTCTCTCCTGAGGGTATTAGTCTCTTGGCGAGCGGCATGTACTTCCGCCCTAAATTCCCCCAATAATTGGGCCAGTTGGTCGGTTTCCGAGGTTTCCATAACACCCGGGTGGGTATTTGTAGAGGGGCTTTGCGTTCTGTTACACTCACCTGGACCCCACAGGGGTGTCGATCGGACCCGGACAGCTGCGGTCTCCTTCAACGTGATGCGTAGTGCAGAGATGACTGTCTGGACTGGCCCGCCTAGTCTTGTCTGCTGGACCCGAAGAAGTATTTTCCTTATGTTCGTAAAAGATGAGCTCTCCATCCTGCGTGTCTTGCAGGGGCGCGTAGATACCAGTTGCTTCACTGGTTTGAAGGCATTGGGAGAGTTCCGGTAAGTATTGACTCTGAAGTCCCTGGCGGGATTGGTAAGTATCAAGTTCAAAGAGTTCAACGTGCCCGATGTTCACTCTTGTCCCCTTCCTTCCTTAAATTGCAACTGAGTTTGTGAGATGAAGGTCTCGTAGCTGCTGCTGGCGTTCAGGGAAGAGTCTGTGTTACCCAACGCTGTCCGGTAACTATAGCATGCGTTAACGTGTTGTTTTTCTCCCTCTTTACAGATTCGGCATATGAAAATGTGGAGAGTTATGGAATAAAACCGCCAGTGGTAAGTCTATGGTGGTAAGAGGTTGTATTTGTTGATTCCCTTTGCTCACCTTGTTTTTTCTTGTGTCCCCTAGGTGCCGGATTACGGCGAAGAAATGATGGAGACAGTGCCAGATCGAAAGATGCTGTGAGAACTGGTGAGTATGGCTCCGTGCTGGAGCTGGCGATGCGACGCATGCAGGACTGATGTACTTTCCAGGTCCGGAGATGAAATTGTTCTGGAATTAGGTGAGGTATTTGAAATAAGTTTGTTTTCTAACCTTGTCCTTTTCTTCTTCTTTATTCTAGGAGCTCCGGATTCGAGGCAGGCGTGGCAGAAGTCTGGATGCTGGCTGCAGACACGCGGGCGTGGCAGAAGAGTGGATGCTGGCTGCAGTCACGGTGAGCATCACGCTGCTGGATGCAGAATAACGCGAAGCATGTGCTGCTGTTCGGGTGTGGTTTAAATAGCCTCCAAAGTAGTTCCAGGTAAGAAGTTCCCTAGAGCCACGCCCGAGTAAAAAATAGTCCCTGTAACAAAATAGTCCCATCCAGGCCTCATGTAGGCTTGGACTCTTTTGCAGCATGGTCTGCATCAGGTAAGTAAAGTCTATGAGCCTGGCGCCTGTGGCGCCAGGACTGATTTCTATGATGAGCCTGGCGCCTTAAGGTGCCAGGACTGAACCCAGACAGCCCCTAGCCGGGCTGCTGAGGTTTAAACAAAAGTCTGGATGCCTGCTCCCAGAGCTGAGGGCCTTGGTCCTGAAGCTCGGGGGTAGGCATCATGACAGCATCTTCGAAGTGTAGTATTGGCTTCCAGAATTGGTCCTCTAACTTTGCCCATATTTCCCAGGTGATGTTCAGACCTGCTTCAACACCGAATGTTAAAATGGGCTCTACCTTCTGTAAGTAGAATGACCAAACTGGAATCAGGGAGAATTTTCCAAACCTTCCGTTGAGAATTAAACCCTGTGATCGCAGCATTCAGACCTCTTGAAAGAGTTTGTTGGTCCACCCTTTCTCTATGAGTGACTGATTGACTTTCACTCCCAGGTTTTGAATTGCGTGTACTTTTTCTATAGTTTCCTCACCTAATTTCCATTTAAATATTCTCTCGGTTGTTTTCTTGGATTCTACTATTGTTACAATTTTGGATTTCCCAATATTGATAGTTAGGTTGTTTGTTGTCATATATTCTTGAAGCCCATGTAGTAGTCATTTTAACCCAATTTGGGTTCAGTCAAGTAAAACAATGCCCTCTGCATAGCAGATCATAGCGACTTCTTGGTTGTTAATTTTAGGTGGGAAATGTCTGATGCTCGTTAAAGCCTCCGGCAGGTCTGCAATGTATAACTTGAAGAGTGTTGTAGCAAGGGTACACCCTTGTTTCACTCCTTTGTTTATCATTAGTTTTGAGGATAATGTGCCCTTGTTTTTCAGTCTTATTTGGGTTGAAGTTTGGTGGTGGAGTGCCTTTATTGGTTGCAATAATTCAATCAGACACTTCCATTCCTCAAGTGTTTCCCATATTTTTTTTCCTGTTGACTCTGTCAAAAGCATTTCTTAGATCAATAAATGCAAGATGTATTTTCTCTCCTGTTTTAATAGCAGTTAGTTTTAATACAGAAATAATTTAATAGATTCAATTTGATGCCGGTACCTTTGGTCAACCCTGTCTGACGAGGGTCTATGATTTCCTTTAATTCAGGCCATTCTGATGGTCTGTTGCAAAAATAAAAAATTCCAATAGTGTCCAACAATGAGATTGGCTGCTAATTTCCCGGTTCTTTTGGTACATGATTTGGGGATTTGTTTGTTTTCTTCCACCTTTCTGAAAATAAGGCAAATCAAATTTGCCCACGTAGCAGTTTTTTTTTTAAGTACATGTTATTTAGGCCATCTGGTCCGGCTGCCGTTGGGTCTTTCAATCATTTTATTGATGATTCGATAGACTCTTCATCCTTTGTGATGTTTCATGGGATGTTGCTTACTTCCAATTTTGTTCTTCCGATGACTTCAGTACTGCCAAAAAATCTCTGCATAATGCTTGATCCATTCAGCTTCAGTTATTCTGCTTATAAAAATCCATTGTTGTTTCAGCGTTTCATTATGTATTATGTCCCACATCTTTCTAGTTGTTCCTTGTGCCATTGCGCAACATTAATTCCCCCTGCTCTTGGTCCCTCAGGTTTCTAAAGTCTCTTAGCCAGTTCTTATACTGCAGTCTTTTAGTTTTGATTTCTACACATCGTCTCTTTCCAACTGATGACTTTTTCAACAGCCGAATCTCTCTCCTTAATTGTTTCCTTTTATATGTCAGTGCTATACTATACTGATGTTTTGGTAGCATTTGGGACAAGCAGGACCCAGAGTCCTTGATTTCATAGATCTTCAATAGGGTGTCAATTTCTATTTCTGTATTGTCCTGTTGCATTTGTGCTTTAAACATCTCCGTTAGGTCACTGACATCTTTCTTTTTCATACGCAGACGATTTCCGCCTGGATTCAGATCTAATTGCTCTGCATTTATACCACTGCTTTGTATTCATTTGTTTGCCCAGGTAAGTCGGAGTATGTTATGATCACTACTCTCTTGCGTTATAACTTCAAGACTTTCGATCTTGTGAAGATCACTCTTTAGGATGCAAATATAGACTATGATGTAACTGGCTACACCATTAAACCACGTGTGATTCCCAGGAATGTCTCCAGTTACTTGACCATTCAACATTATTAAACTGTTCTCGTTGGCCCTCTGTATCCATATTCCAGCATTCGAGTTAGCCCACTTCAAGTCATCAATAATTGACCTACCCTGATGATCTAGGCATTTGATGTTTAGATCTCTGCATGGAATAACAGTCAAATCAGTGTCCATTGCTCTTTCACTATCAATTATGTTTGCGATTGTACCCTATAGAGTCTTATACTTTATTTCCAACGGATTCCAATATATGTTGAATAATAAAGACTTATGTCTAGTTCCATGTTCAATATCCTTGCTTTGCATTAGAATTCATAGTAGGTAATTGTTAGGAATTCCATGTTTTAGGACTGATTTACCCATTCCATGCTCAATCAAGATCAACAGGCCTCCAAAAGGTTTTCCATTTTTGCCCTTTTGGGCAAGATCAAGATAAACTTCGTAATTGTCACAAGCGTGCAATTCCCTACACTAAACCTCTTGGTGGCATATAATTGACGCATGCTTTAATTCGTTATTTGGTTTGTTCAATAGATGGACAAAACCCCTGGTGTTCCATGAAATGAGTGTCTCTTGATTCACTCGGGGTACTTCTTTATTTTCTCTTTGTTAATGTTTCCTTTGCGCTGTTAAAGGAAGTGCAAGCCAAGCCCAATCTTCGTTCATTGCTTGCAATGTCTTCCTTTACGCACCTTAGCTTGTGTACGCTGGCTTTTCCACTAGTTTAGAAATGAAAGACGTACAATTGCATGTGTCAACGTTTGGTACTAGTTGTGCAGGTGCACAACAGTCTCTGTGCTCATTTCCCTATACCTTTTATCCACCGTCTCAAGTGCGGCAAAAGGCAAATTGCAATTCGATCAAGGTTTTTTTACAGACGCCCTTGGCAGAATTGCCCTATCCAAAATGGACATCTGCATGCTTTACATGATTGCTTTTATTGCTCATGTTTATGTTTCCATCCCCCAAAAGGAGTTAACAATTAATAAAAGGCATATCATTAAAAATACCCTTCAACACTTGACACTGCAAAAGTGCTCACTGACCCCATGTCAGTAGTGGGCTGATCCCCCACCCACTGATGTAAGATCAGGGATCCAATGCATAACTAGGTGTTGTGAATGGGCGTAGGCATTTAGGGCTTAGATTCAGGATCCTTCCACCAGCAGCCAGCCCCTCCTACTCTTGCATGTCACTATCAATCAGCAAATTATGTGGAGGGAACAGCAGTAGCATCTTGTGCCAAACGTGCTGGGTAAATCACTGCTCTATACTTCTGAAATGAGCATTTGAATCTTTTTAATACATTTTAAAATTCATGAATTCATGGGAATGATTGAGAAGGAGATTTTTTATTGAAAAAGAAAAGATTCCCCTTTCTAGTAATCAGTCCAGTGTTCCTATGTTCCAATGTGAGCCCTGCCCAATCACCAATTACGTTTAGACGTATACAAATAATTAGTCAATGAAAACATACAATGCAATAAAACAACTTTTTTTAATTCTAAGTAATTTGGGAACGTTTAAGATTGACATTTTATAAATGTAAAGCTTCTGTTGGTGACATGTTTAATATTAAACACATTTTGCATTTGTTTAGTGAAACAATACATATTATTGCCAGTGTTGTCATTTTCTTTTAAAGCAGCGCATAGAAAAGACTAAACATTGAAGCCGTTACAGAATTTTACAGTGGATATGTTTTAGCAGGCAGATTATTGCCAATTGTCTGTGTGCCTCTCATGCAGCACCCTACTTCCACTAGAACTAATATAAACACAATTGCCAATTCACAAACTATTTTACTGGCTGTTGACAGCCAATGGTGCTTGCAAGTCAGGCAGAAAAACATCCCTTCTGTGGCTGGCATGATTCTGAAAGTAAAACATCTGTAGAGTAGTGCATATCCAAAACACAATGAGATGCACTCAGTGAAGTTATTGTCCTTTTGGTAGTGCCCATTGAGCCTGATATCCCCTGGCACAGGCCCAGTGCATGAGAAATTATATTTCTGATAGGTGCAACACAGATGTATGGCAGAATTTCTTAGCCTCTCATGAAAAGCATGAGCATATGAAGAATTCTTATAAATCTTTAAATTTCCCACAGTAAAAACGGTGGAAATAAAAACGTATATTCAGTAAGGGCCTTCTAAGGCTCATCACTGCAAATGCCCTGACTGAACCCAAGGACCCACCAACGTGGCTGCGCTTGTCCAGTGAATATTCATGCTTTAGAAATACACCTTCCTCTGGAGAATGCACTTACGATTTAGTTGCTGGTTGCTTGAGTTGCAAACAGTCATCCCTCCTGCATGTAAGTATCTTTGTGAATCATGATGAACATTTTATGGCCTATACAAAAGACATATTTCTATGTTTAGAAAAGATGGCTTGCATGGTACACAAACCATAGTAAGGTACGCACACACATATATAACATTTATATATATTTGTGCGTATACCCTACGATTTGCATACTTTTTATGCGATGCCCCTCCCACAAGCCACGCCCCCAAATGGCCCCCCCCTTGATTTCTTACCCCACTTAAAGCCCTGCATGGCACTGCATGTTCAAGCAAGGGTACACTCACATGCTATAGAGATCCTTTAGTCCTCTCAACGCTGAGTCTACCGCCACAGCCTGCACCTCCCTTTGAGAACAAGCAGTGCTCAGGAACAGGCAGAACTTTGCGAACTCAGAGTCTGCTGGGCCTCCTCGTTAGTTCACTTCGAACTGGTCTCAGCCCCCTGCCCCGTGCCTCCAGGAGTGCAGCAAGAATAAACTCAGCCCGCCAAGGGAACTGAGGATCTCGCTGAGACCTCGACAAGGTACCAGGGGACCTCTGGTAAAAGTAATCACAGAAAAAAACAATCCAAATAAAGGAGTGTACAGCAAGCAAGAAGTAATACAGGTTTATTGGACCCAAACAGCTTGGAAGCATGGTTCAGACAGCCCTTTGTGAATGAACTGAATGAAGTGAGCTCTCAATATCACCCACTGCAGCTACACATTTTATACATAATTTGCAAAATGACCATACAACATTTTAGATATATTTTTAAGGCAGGTCACAGCATCATGCAGTGTGCATTCAACCCTGTCAACATACATATGCAAAATAAGCAGACCCATTCATATATGACTTGATGACCATGTCCATTTCCTGAAATGTGACTGTAGGATGTCGTAATCAATGTGATACACATGTCAGAACTCATGGCACAACATCAACCTTGTAGTGAAAGCTTGGCCACACTGTAAGTGCGCCACTCGTTTGTCCATCCATTTTGCTTGCAAGGCTGAACAATAACAATATATATATATAATCATAGAAACGTATGTTAACAAATAGTAAAACATATACATTAAAACATCAACTGAAACCAGTCCCTCAAAACATCCAAACCCCTCTTCATGCAACTTCAAGGGCCCATGTCTCCAGCATAAATATTACCTAATGTCTTGACAAGTGCCAACTGGACTTCAACCTCAGCCTCCTTCCATTTTGACTCCATCTTTTTATAGAAGTCATCAATGGCCTGACCTCTCTGGGCCTGGATGAGTATCATTGCCCAATGGGGCACTGCTTCTATGGACTACAAGCATATGTTATGGTTTACTGAGCGTCTGCCTGGTCCCTGGCAATGGCCCCAGCATGTGATTCTGCCCTGGCTGCCTGTGTCTCTTTGTCTAGCTGTAAAACGTGTTTCTTCACCTTCTCCTGGACATCCTGCCATTTCTCCCGGAGGTTGGTTCATAACATCCTAGCTGTCTTCCTTACAGGCTCATTATTTCTCTGGAGCATTATTTCCTGCTGCCTAGCAATCTCCACTTGTTCTGGAACTCCCTCCACAAAGATGCCCTATTGCAAGGAGAGTCACCCATTATAGCACTGTTCTGTTTTGAATCTCCACCACAGCCTGACCTCTAATAGCTCTCACTTCAGGGGTGAACCTCTGCATATTTTCTAGGTCTCCTACCAGTGAAACCTCCTCCACCACTTCTGCACCAGTTGTTGCTTCCTGCACCTTTGTGCAAACCTTGATGTCCACTATTGACAACGGCACATCCATAAGGGTAGAGAGCGGGTAGGTAATGGAGGGATCAGTGCTGATGCAATCACAGAAGTTTCACCTGAAGTTGGCTGGGGGGAAACAGATGTCGAAGAGGGAGAAGAAGGCATCAAATAAGGCTGTCCAAAGGATCAACCTCTGCCAAATGCTGCTGCTAGGGGGCAAACCATCTCTGTGCTGGGAAGCCTGCATTTGTACAGAGACGGAAGCATCATGCAGAGCATTGGTCCTCTGCAATCCTGCTACCAGTAGTGACAGCATTGTTGCCTTCAAGGGCTCAGCTTTGGATGAGCCACAGTGTTTCTAGGTGGAAGAATATGAATAGGGAGGTGGCCTGGCAGCAGCCAAGGTGTGAGGGGCAGGACATTGACTTGCACATCGTTCTGCCTCATGGCCCTATAAGAAGCAAGCATATCCCTTTCAGAACCTTCATCAGACACAGAGGGCACCTCCTCAAGCTCCTCTTCCTCCTTCACCCTTCCACTTCCCCCTTTCAAACATCAGGTGAGCTCTCTAGACTCCCTTGCTCTTCTATTTACGTATGGAAAATGGTCTGCCCCTCTTCTGCAGAGGTGTCCTCAATAACAACTGTCTCCATCTGCTCACCCTCAACAGCAGTACCCACAAATGTATCTACCACCCCAGCCACATGCTCCTCTGCGTAGCTTGATGTAATGGAGGGGCTTGGGGTCCACAACTCCTTCAGGGGTTCTGATCCCTTCTTAGTTGCTGCTCCTTAAATGTTGATCCCTATTTTCTTTTCTTTTTTTCTGCACAAATCTGAGACATATGGTCATGCAAACAAATTTGTGAGTGCCACATGCACATTTTTCCGTTGATACAGATGCAAGTCACAATGCCATTACTTCAATAACTGTGTAATGGACTTATCACATTTCCAAAAGAGAAGCAAGATGGTATACTCCTGCATGTCCTTTAGACAAATGACATCAAAGCATGTATCTCAATACATTATGCTTGACATAAGAGACATGCATGTCACCTGGCACATACCCATCACATCACCACCCATTCTCACAGCTACATCATGTGTCATGTGCTTCCACACTTACAACTTATTTACTGAATGTTCTGTTATTTCTTCAGCCGCAGAGAGGGACATATGCATGTCTTACAGCCATACACTTCCAGACATGTGGATAATGTAGGGGTCCAGAAGTACGGCTCAGAAAAATAGTAGTGGCATAGTTATTGGCAAAGACTTTTATTCAGGCAAAATACCTACTTCTATCCCTCACACTAATAAGAAAAGGGGTAGTGGCTCTTCTTGGTCCAGAAGAATGATTCCCTTCGTCTGGACGATGAACTACAGTTCCAAACATAGCGGGATATTCGACTGTAACAATGGGCCTCATTATGAGTCATCCAGTCCGGAAAGAACGGTGGTGGTAAAACCACCACCACCGTTGATTCCAGACTGGCTGATTCCGAGTCCTGCGGGCATGAGGTGTCACTCCCACCAGGTCTGACCTGGCGGGTTTAACACCACCCGCTTGCAGCCGGAAATGGAAACACCGGCTCTGTCACAGACGGAACCGGTGTTTCCATGGTCATCCGCCTCCGGAATTCCCAGGTCACCGGGGTCGTAATGCCCCAGTAATTCCGGGAATCATGGAGGCAGAATGGTAATACGAGTCCGGCGATAACCTGCCGGTTTTTCAGGCTCGGTTACCGCCGGACTCGTAATGAGGCCCATAACTCCCTTCTCCAGGTTTCAGTCCCTTTCTGAGGAAACAAAGTTTCAGCTTGTAGAGTCTTAAGGGTTCAGGTCCAATCCAAAAGAAAAAGTCCCAACTTAAACATTATTCCTTCTTGAGCATTGTTGTACTTCACTATTGGGTTCCTGCAGAAGGCCTCCCTTCTTGAGGTGTATGGTTTTCAATGTCCTCACAGAGCCTGGGGAATGACTCCCTTCTGCAGGCCTTCTTTTGACTGGTTTCAGAATACCCAATCTTCTGGGAAGACAGCAAGAGGTATTGTCGCCTTCTCCTGAGATCTCTTTGCTTTCCAGTTAACAAGGGTAGGACGGAATGACTACCTTCCCCAAGCCCTTCTTAGACTTTCACAATTCACAGTCCATACACAATCTTCGGGGAGGGATATGTCCCTTCCAATGGGTTGATATGCATGTGTTCTTATTTCACATGACTTGCCAGTCTTATAGGTGTGGGTCACAGACCTGTGTGTTCCTCCTGACTGGGTGCAGCAATCCTCGTTCACTATCCTCCCAAGTAATGTAACTATGAAGATGACTGGGTTAATCTTCATTAGAGGATGCAGATCCCACAACCATAGGATTCTTCCCTTTTGATGATGCAGACCTGGTTCACTATCCTGACAGGTAGTGTAACTATGTAAATGACTTAGGTTACTCTTCATGGAAGGATGCAGGTCCCAAACAAGTGTGATTCTCTCTACTTGCTGTTGCAGTTAATTGTTGCAAGGGGTCTTAACTCATACCCTAGGGGCTTCTCTTAGGCCCCAATATCATAGCTCCAGCATCTGTCGGTGCCTTCTAGTACCGCTCCCAACCGCCCCGGAGCCCTTGTACGTTTAGGTTTTCTACGTCTGGGCCTGGTCAGTCTCTGTGTTCTACACCCTCTGCTTCAGGCTTTTCTAGGCTTCTCTGCTCTTCCGGCATGCTGCAGCACCTCTTCGGCATCGCAGATTCTCCATGGGTGCACCTTCCTGTAACCATGTGGTCCTTCTGCTTGGCTGGCCAGAACGTCCTTTGATGTCGGACCAGATAAGAACCTTTCTGCCTGCCCGGTTAGCTCTCCTGCAACTGCCTGAGTCCTTTGCTGTGCCAATCATTCCCCAGACTTGCGGTTCCGCCAGGGAGGGCTTTGCTCTCTTTCCTGGTTTCCTGCTTCAGGTTTGAATGGTCATTGCCCATTTATCATCCAGGAATAACTATAATGTTCATTCAGGTGCTCATGAGTGCTCTCTATGTTTCCGCCCTTTTTCTTCATCACAGTACTGATCATTAGGTCTTCCACTGAGTCAATTGGGCTCTCCCTCATCTCAGTACTTAAGAGATACATGCTTCTTGAGGAATCCACACTCGCCCTCTTCCCAGTACTTCCAATATTGGTGGCATGACAGAAACATATAGGAACACTAGGAAAAGTGTTAGTGGAGGGTGAGTAGGAAGGTTTGTGTTAGGGTTAGGTGGGTTATGGGATACCATGTTCTCACCAGGTCATCACTAATCCCATACGGGACTTCCCTCCCCACGGGATCCACCCACTGAGTACCACCCACAGGGGGACTATCGGGTAGCAGCCAGAGTACCCGATAGCAACCCCACTGGCCTCCAGGGAAGGGGTTCCCCCTAGGGGAGACATGACGACATCCAGGGATTCATCATATTATGCAGTCTTATGTCTTGTGCCTCACAAAGTATTTATTAAATTGCAATCACACATGGTGCACCCTCTGGTGATAAAACTCTCCTATGTACCCTACGTATACCATCAGTGGGATCTAATCTGCAAAAATGTACAAAGTATACCCTTGCATAGTTCTCATGTGTACACAGCCCCAGTGCTAATGTGCTACATCATACTCACCTACGTGCACAGATAACATATGCATATGCTCATATCAGCAGAAGGACCTAACAATGACAATGTGGATATTCATGAAAATGCATTAAATGTTACACACTCTACACCTGGATTGAAACCTATGGACCATTATGAGCACATGCTGCTTACTTTGGATGCTCATGCATGTCAGTGAGATACATGCATATGTTCTGATGAAATTATTGTGCTCACAACTCCACCAGCAGCTTAACATTGTGGAATTGTCAACTTAGTGTACCTACCAACAGCTGGGGTCTGGCCTTGCAGGTCAAGCACCTAGGCATGAAATGCTTGGGTCACCTTCTTAAGGATCCCAACCCGTAGTGGTGTCACCTGATGGTGGGCACAGGAATGGACCTCACATGGCCACCCTTCTTTCTTGTGTCTATGGATCCTCATGTCATCCCAGCACATCTTGATATCTTCCACACTATGGACTGCCACCCCCTCCATATTGACGGCAGCCATAATGTACTCTCAGATCCTTTGATCAACTATAGCCCCAATCTGCTTCTCCATGCTGATGAGGGGCTCATAGTCTTCCAAGTTGCCATCTTCCACATTAGAGAGGTTGACAGCTCTCATTCTCATCAACATTGCTGGGTCAGGTTGTGTGCTTGCCATTGTGAAAGGGAGGCAAGTAAGTAGAACTAGGTCTTGTGGAAAGCTGGACAGAAAAGCTACAACAATCAGGTGGAGGCATATATTGTTAAGATGAGGGAGAGGAAGTGACATGGGGGAGTGGATGGTAACATGAGCGAGACCTGGATGGTGGTGAATCTGATAAGGTAAGGCTATGCTGGTGAAAGACTCACACAAGGACAGTGCCACAGAAATGCTATCCAAAAGGATGACTAGACAGCAAGAAATCAGACCTTTTGTAGGGCTGACCAGGTAGCCAGGCAGAATACAATAAAGGCAGGTGAAAGGTGCACAAGTGAATGATTGAAGCGTACCCATACAGCGAGTATGTTAAAAGTGTTGCACTACGCAAGTTGTCATGACGTAATAAGCGATATATCCAAAAACTCTTCTGGTGTGATTATGAGGCATTATTTCATTGCATTGCACAGTCACTGACAGAATACCGGCAGCTCATGCAGAACATATGTTTTTTCCAAAGATCCGGATGAGAACCCCTCCTTCCATAATGAGTGAGGGAGAGTCCAGCCTGCGAATGTGGGAGGCAGGCCAAAATGGGGAAGGCTGTGTGGAAGACCCTAGTCAGTGTCACAAGTTTGAGCGAGGGAGTCAACAGACATAGTGGGGGTATTCAAACAGACTGGGTACCCACTCTGGCAATAACAGGCAGTCTACACTAAAAACTGACAACACAATGAAGGCACCAAAGTCTTTGTAGAAACCGGGAACCAATTTATTACAGGAAGAGGAGTAAATTCATTGCCAACAGAATAAACTAGACACATTGGACATGCTACGCACACCCACTGGAATAGCAGCCAGGGGGTGGGGAGTACCCTTGGATGCAGAGGGAGCCAGATAAAGGGAATGGTTGGAGAGGGAGTTGGAGTGGGGAGTTGCTACAAACAGTGAAGGGGAAAAAGAGAGAAAGAAAGGGAGAGAGAAAGAAGGGAGAGAGAAAGGGGGAGGGAGAAAGGAAGCAAACGAAAGGGAAAGGGCAGAGATGCACAGAGAGAGACACACAGGGAGAGGGAGACAGGCACAGGGACAGAGTTCTCTGGTTGGCCTCCAGACACAAATGCTGGATGTGGTTGATAGAAGCAAATCTGGTCTCTTTGTGCTTCTGGAACTATTGTCAACATTTTACCTGCTGGATCATGAAAGGATTCTGTTGGTCCTAAAGGTTTTTGGTGCATGCTCTAATGAGGCTATCATGTTGTTCAGTTCCTTTCTTGTTAAATACATATCTCAACTGGTCTTGAACCAAGCATCCTCCCTGCAGTCTAGTCAGGGCATCTGTTTGTCACCTGCCCTTCCGCAATATCTATAGTCACCCTCTATGTGACCAACTAGATGGTTTAGGGATTTTGTTCACAAATTATGCTGACGACACACAGCTTTTGATAGACTTATCTGGTGACTATTCCATCGATTTAACTAAAGTACAGAATACATATAATGCTGTGAGAATTGGATGACCATTAATTGGTAATGCTTGTTTCTAAGACATAACTCTTGATTTTTGGCTCTCCCCAAGCTAGAGCGAAGTTGGACTCTCACTTCTCCAGCTTTAGCATTGAGAGGCATGGCATTGTGGTGCAAGAAAAGGTGAAAACTCTTGGTGTGGTTTTTTAATCGTCTTTGGGAGCAGACACTCAAGTGGATAGTGTAATAAAAAAATCCAAATACCATCTGAGGTTCCTAAGGTTTGTGAAGCCATATGCGTCACTGAAAAACTGTGAAACACTTGTAAGAGCAGTGATTATGCCCAGGCTGGACTACTGTAATGCCCTTTTCAGTGGTGCCAGTAAAATAATTTACACACACTTCAAGTTTTACAGAATGATGCAATACGCATTGTGAAGAATGTCTCAAGAAGAAAACATATCTCGATCCAGAGAAGAGATCGCCACTGGCTCCCTATTTCAGCTAGAATTTAGTTCAATCTGAATACTTTGGCACATAAATGTCTTTTTGGGCTATTCCCCTCTTATCTCAAATGGAGTCTGACTCAACAACAGACACCTCCGACTAGGTGTGCTAAAACTTTTAAACTGACCTGCCCTAGAGCTAAACCAGCAAGAGGCAGTGGTTGCTCTTTTCCAGTGCATGCCCCATGGCATGGAATTTGCTTCAGCTGATCTTCATGTGGAGAAGAACCTTGTTGTGTTCCAAAAAAGATGGAAGACCATGCCTACCTTACTCCCTCTCGATGTAGATATATTACTCTGTGGTAGTCTTATTTTTTGTTAGTTTTTGTTGTCCTTTGTGTTCTCATGTGCGTTTTGATGCCTGCAGATTTAGGCACGATACAATTCTGAAAAACAAATGCAAACAAGCAGGGAGAGGGAGACAGGCACAGAGACCCAGGGAGAGAGACACAGGAGGAGACAGAGAGGTCGGGAGACCAACTGGTGTTTAAGTAGAGCAGATTGTGGAGCAAAAGGAGGAGGAGAATGGAGAGGGAAGAGAAGAGTACCTGCTGAAGGGGTCTCCTGAGTTCTTCTGCCTCCCCCCATCAGCACACTGCCACCAGCAACCAAAAAAAGAGAATCCAGTCCTCTCTCCACAGGCTTATATAAGGTTGTTGCTCCTGCCCACTCCAGGGCCAGCCACTTACCCAGAATACACCATGTGTTGCCAGGGACACGTTGTATGTGTGGTTTACAGTGGAGATGGGTTGCAGGGTTGGGCACACATTTTCAGGTGATTACAGAGTTGAGGATAAGTGTACTTCTAGAGCCTGCCCCACCCATTCCCACAATAGGGGGAACTAGATTCAGTGTGATTCCCAGGTCAGGGGAGTTGAAATTATAGAGTGCAGGGAAGTTGGGACCCAGGGGGGTGGTTAATTGTCAGGTGTGGGACAAGTGGCTTTTCTGAGCCTACCTCTCCACCCATGATGGAAACATAAGTGGAACTCGTTTTTGCAAGGCTCAGGGAGGACAGAACAAAAGTGGGGATGCATATTCAGGGTAGGACAAGTGGGTGAAAAGGCCAGGTCAGATTGTTGCCTCTGCAATTCTGTTAGCTGGGCAGGGCACAGGTTTAACAACAGCAGTAACTGGTTTTCTTTGGAGTCCTTTCCAAGGACTGGAGGAATTCCACAACCACTCCCATATACCCCAGGTGTAGGGGACAGAGGTGAATATGTACAGTAGGATTATGGGAAGTTGCATGAGGTACCTACATAAGCCTGGTTTGGCCCATTAATATCGGTACCGATATAAAGACCCTTGCTGGGTACTTTGAGTAGTTATTTTTCTTATTTTTAGTTCAACCTTCCCAGTTGATTTTATTGGTGATTGTAATGGTGGTGCTTGGTTTTACGTTCTGAGTCTTTATAGATTACGTTTTCATGATTCGTAATCATTTGTTGACCCTCAACTGTTCACATTAGGAGATATTTTCTTTGGGGATATGAATCTTATTGTGCACATACTCTGCCATGTCTTGTATGCTTAGTGTTTCCTTTCATAAGTATTGCTCTGACCAATCAACAGCTCCCAGTAGCGCACACAGTCTGTAAAGAGATTGGGCCTCATTATGACTGTGGCGGCCACGGTATGAACGGTGACGGTAAGGGACCGGCACCGTTCATACCGGGCCGCCACATTACGAGTTCTGCAGCAGGTCCCGCTCTGTACGCCTGGCCAGACCAGACATGAAGAGTGGCAACTGCTAGCAGAACAGAATGATAACAACGGATTAGTCATTAAAGGATCCATTGTAATCATCCTCCCCATTCCCATTGAGCCCTACGGGGGCTCAAATAGGAATGGGGACGTACCGGGTCTGAGTCCCGCGAATGGGAATTACCGGGCCCGCAAAGGTCGGAATGGCCCGGTAATTCCCATTTTGCGGGCCCCGGACCCGAGTTTGGGGGTAGTCATGCCGCTAAAAATGGCATGGCTACCTCCAAACTCGTAATGAGGCCCATTGTGTTGCCAAACGACACATATAGGTCAACTTGATCTGAGTCTGCAACATCTGTCACGATTTCCAGCTCCTCATTGACGAGCATCGAAATGTATAGCATTGTGAAGTGTGGTCTTGTGTGGATTTCTTTTGCATTTGCCAGCAGAGAGTGGAACACTGCATTGATGGACGTGTCTTCATATTTATGGATATGATCCTGCATGTTTTTGTGTATGTGTTCTTGTTATGTGTGTGTGTGTATGAGAGAGAGCATGAAGTTTTCTGTTGCGCTGATTCCTCACTTGTTAGATAATATGGTCACATCGATATGAGTGGCCCTGTATTGTTGCATGAATTCTAGAACTATGCACAGAATATGTGTGTGGCATGAGGTTCCCCTTGAGTTTGCAGTATCTTCTATGTTACATTTTGGCATGATTCATTCTCCCTCCAGAGCGGGCCTTTCAAGAGTGCTTCGCTTGTCAGTGAGATTTGGGCAGCTCTCATGATGTGGACCCATTTTGCAGTGGTTTCAGGTGCGCTCACACATGGGGAGTAGTTCATGTGAAGAAGGCTCTTTCCACATGGTTTCTGGAAGCCTGTATCTGCAAGATCTGCCCCATAGGAGGTATAGGTACTGCAAAAGCATTAGGATCCTGATATAAATCCTGATGCACATCAACATGTAGGCCACATAGTGATGCGATGTTATGCAATACGCAGCAGGCCAGTAATATTTTGCAAATTATAGGTGGTGTGTACAGCAATACGACTACTGAGTAATCCGGACAAGGAATGCATGATTTCAGCAAACCAAAGTCTCATTCAAGAATGCATCTTGTTCACAAGTGTGCAGCATTGCACTTATTCTCTGCAAGGGTTGAGGGATTACAGAAGGTTGTCATTATGAATGGAGAAAGTGAGTAGCCACTGTCTTCTGCAAAGGAAATATATGCACTTATGGATAGATTTACTTCTTATGGTAATTACATGCTTTTCATGTGGTACACTACGTATATTGTGCAATAAATCAAATCTGTCATTCTCACAAGCAGCAACATCTCACTAAAGGTGGCAGATGTCAGAGTCATATGCAGTGGTGATTGGCGGAGCATGTAACTATCTTGCATGTAGCCAGGGCAATTTGCATCTGCATGCAAGACATGCCCTTATGCAGCACAAATGGCTTGTGCATTTATCGAATATCAATTCTTCATGTTGCACCAGAGGTGTTCTGTTTGGTCTGGTGAATGGAGTGCTACATGGGTGAAAACAATAGCTCTATGGACTCTGGGAATTGTGCTATGGGATAAAATGCCCGTGTGACTCGTTATCTTGCATGCACAGTTTGAGAAATGTGGTTGTGGATGTGTTAAATAATGCACTGCAGGATATGATATAGCCCACCACTTAAGAAGCGAGTGCACATTTTGTACGTAAAGCAAGTTTATTGTACAATCATCCAGGGAGGAGCTAGATGATGCTGTAGATTCAAACTAACCTGAGTCTCCTGGAACTACATAAGTTGGCACATTATATACATTTTTGCAACAGTTAAAACACTCCCATATATTTTATTACAATCCACCCCCATATGTGTTTGGACAAGACCTATACAAAAGAAATCCAATCTTTCAATCTTTCTCCAATCCTCCCATTCTCATTGCTCGCAGTTATCTTAACTACCATCTTCAGAACATGTGTACAACACACCCCGTTCTGGGATTCGTCCATGGTAGGTCATGACATCATCATATGGTTACAAATTCACATACAAACATAATTCATTATAGGTCACATCTGGCCTGAGACCTTCTAACCCTCATGTAATTGCACATGGATTGCACGGATACTTTAAACGACATGAAGAGAAAGAGAATAAACAGTTTCCCTTTGAACTGACAATAATCATCACACCTGTCCCGACTTTACTGGTGTCTTCGGAACATTCTAATCTAAAGTACCACCATTTCAGCATGTATGACACATCCTGATAAAACAATCAAAACCCACGGGTATTGGTCAGTCTGGCCTCATGACTCACTTCACCCCACGTTTATTGTTGTTCAAGGCAAATGGCCAGATCCCTCTGCAAGATCCCATGCACTTAAAAGAGATTACATCTGCTTTCTGCAAAACTACTAGTCCATAAATTCCTGGTCAGTTTGCTGTAACGCTCACCTGATTCCCGCAGAGGCGCCGGTCTTGACTGGGTGAATGCCGTATCTTCAAAGGTGATGTGTAACACACGGTTGGCTCTTTGGGCTGGACCTCTGTGCACTGTATGTCTGACTCGAAGAGTAAGATGTCTGCAGATAGAAAATATGGGATTAATGAACTGGGGTTATTGGGTGCCTCTCTCCTCTTCCCTTTCTCTTCTCCTGTAGAACCCCAAAGGTTAACGCCCTCACCTTAGGTAAGTGAACGCCGAGCTCTCCATCTGCCTCGGGGCAGGGTGCCGTAACCAGTTTCTTCACTGGATAAGGGTGCAGGCCTCTTGACCTCAGAGGACTGCTGTCCGTCGTTAACTGCACGAACGGTAAGTTCTGGGCACTTCAAATGTCTTAAAAGTCTTTTGTAATGATATCTCTTGTTTTGCAGGGTTCCGGCGATGGCGGATGGCGGGCTGATGAGAGTTGAGGATCGAACCCGCGTGAGGAATAGAAGCGCCTGGAAGCACGTAAGTAAGCGCTTGTAGCCTGCTTCACGATGCGCACTAACTGTCCCTTTTATCTTGCAGGTACAAGTTCGGAGCTTTAGAGAAGCTGAAGGGTGCTGGAATACCCACTGGATTCGGCGTGGGAAGGAGTAATGGCACGTGGGTAATAAAGTTGCTCAATGTCTTTAAACGCACCTTCTTTTGTCTTTCAGATGCGGGATGCAGCGCCGAAGGCCTCCGGAGCGTGCGAAGAGCTGGTAAGCTTTTTTCTTTCAGATGCCGGAATGCAGTGCGAAGACCTCCGGAGCATGCGAAGAGTAGGTAAGCCTTTGTCTTTCAGATGCCAGAATGCAGCGCGAGGCGTTGGTGACAGCCGATGGACCAGGTAAGAGATGCGCTGCCACTGAAGACCGTAGTGCTAACCTGTTCTTTCTTTGTCTTTACAGGTGCTGCTGAAGACTGGATTCCAGGATGGTAAGCCTTTGTTCCCTTAGGCCAGGATCAGAAGCAGAAGACACGATGAGCGTTCTGCTGCAGAGAATGCAGAATAACACAAAGCAAGATTCATCCATCGGGTGTGGTTTAAATAGCCTCCTGTAGTGCTTAGGTGTCTCCTTCCACAGCCACGCCTAGGTAAGAAAAGAGTTCCTGCTTTCCAGAAGAGTTCCAGTGTTCTGAACCTAGGGAGTGGCTCCTGCCCCACCCAACAGGAAAAGTAGTCCCAAACAGAAGAGGATCAGGGGTTCAACTGGCAGGTAAGTAAGCAGCATGGTCTCCTGCAGGTAAGTCCACCCAAGCATTATGAGCCCGGCACTTCCAGTGCTGGGACTGGGCATCTTTATGAGCCTGGTACCACTGGCGCCAGGACAGGGTCCAAAAGGTCCCAATTGGGACTGGCTGGCACTCGGAACCGGGGTTATGGGTCTGCTTCCAAGGGAGTCGGGCAAGTCCTGATCTTTTGGAAGCAGAGATCATGACAGCACCCCCCCTCAAGGCCCCTCCCAAACCGGGCTTCTCCGGGGGTTTGGGCTTGTTAGGAAATGTTCGATGAAATCTTTTGATTAGACGAGGCGCGTGGACATATTCTGCAGGTTCCCAGGATCTTTCTTGGGGACCGTAGCCTTTCCAGTCAATCAGGTAAAATAGTTTAGATTTGGAGATCTTGGAATCCAGGATGCTTTTGACTTCAAACTCGAGTTCTCCATCAACTAGAATAGGTTTTGGAGATGTAGTTAGTCGGGTTTGAGGTTGCACGGGTTTTAATAGAGAGACGTGGAAGACCGGATGTATCTTCATGTGAGGGGGCAAGTCCAACTTGACCGCTACTGGATTTACTATGGTAGTGATGGAATAGGGACCAAGGTATCTTGGGTTGAATGTGCGTGGTCCTTTTAGAGGTAGATATTTGGTGGATAACCAGACTTGATCTCCTACTTGATATTGGGGGGGCTTCCTTCCGATGTTGGTCTGCCCCTTTCTTGTATTGTTCTTTAGCCCTTTGAAGGTGAGAAACGGCTTCCTTAAAGGCTTGGGTGATTGTAGAATGCAGGTGGTCTACTGCTGGTGTTCCAAGATCTTGGAGTGGATCCAACTCCGAGGTTTGAGGGTGACTACCGTATAAAAGAAAAAACGGGGTTTTCCCAGTTCCCGAGTGGACAGAGTTATTGGAGGCATATTCGGCTATCCAAAGGATATCTTTCCAAGTTTTTTCAGTTTGTTGTAGCATGCAGCGCAAATACTGTTCCAGAGTTTGATTGGTCCTCACGGTTTGTCCGTCGGTTTGAGGGTGGTGGCTGGTCGAAAGTCTCACATCAATTTGAGCCGACCGACAGCAACTTCGCCAAAAATGAGAAATAAATTGACTACCTCGATCCGAAATTAGAACTGAAGGAAAACCGTGCAGTCGGATGATGTTTTCGAGAAATTCTCGGGCCAGAGTTGCTGCTGTTGGTAAGCCTTTGAGTGGAATGAAATGCGCCATCTTGGAGAATAGGTCCACGATTACTAGGATCGTATTGTATCCGGAGCATGGAGGTAGATCGGTGATGAAGTCCATAGAAAGCGTATGCCAAGGGCGAGGCGGGATGTCAATAGGGCGTAAAAGGCCGGCTGGTTTTTCCTTTTGACTCTTGTTTTGGGCACATACTCCACAGGACATTATAAAGTCTCTGATATCTTTTTTCCAAGACGGCCACCAGAAGTAGCGCTTGATCTTTTCCGAGGTCTTGGTCATACCGGGATGTCCTTCCATTAAAGAATCGTGATAACAAGCGATTACCTTTTTCTGTAAATCTGTGCTGGGCAGGTATAACCGTTCTTGGAAATATAATAGGTTGTCCTTCACCGTAAAGTCCTTTCCCTGCAGATGCCAATTCTGTATGTCTGCTGGAGTTACCAGTAGCCTGGCTTTATCCTTAACTTCCTCTATGGATTGTGTGGCGATTACACCTAGAATTCTTTGTTCGGGAATGATAGGTACAGGTTTAGGATTGATCAAATGTTCTTCCACTCCCATCCGAGAAAGGGCATCAGCTTTACCGTTTTTTGTACCAGGTCGATAGGTAATTATGAAGTCAAACTCGGCAAAGAATAGTGCCCAACGGAGTTGCCTAGAGGATTGAGCTTTTGCGGTTTTCAAATATTGCAGGTTTCGGTGATCTGTAATCACAGTAACGGTGTGTCGGGCCCCCAGAAGATAATGCCGCCAAGCCTTAAAGGCGGACTTGATAGCTAGAAGTTCCTTATCAGTAATAGTGTAATTGATTTCAGGAGGCGAGAATTTGCAGGACCAAAATGCCACGGGATGCAACTGATTGGTTACTGGGTCCTTTTGTGATAGAACTGCCCCCATGGCAAGGCTCGAAGCATCAGTTTCAACGATGTAGGGGAGTTCTGGGCGAGGATGTTTTAAGATCGGTGCAGAGATAAATCTAGTCTTCAAATTCTGGAAAGCTTGTTCCGCCTCGGTAGACCATTCAAAACGTTTGTTTTTCTTTAACAAGGCGGTGATGGGCTGGACTATTCGAGAGAATTCGGGGATAAACCTGCGGTAAAAGTTAGCGAAGCCTAACATGCTTTGAACACCTTTTACGGAGGATGGCGATGGCCATTTGAGAATTGCATCGACCTTCTTTGAATCTATACGCACTCCGCTAGGTGATAATATGAATCCCAAGAATTCAACTTCAGTCACGTTGATAACACATTTTTCCAACTTAGCGAAAAGTTTGTGTTGACGCAATCTCTCGAGGACCATTTTCACGTGTTTCCGATGTTCAGTTTCCGATGAAGAATAAACGAGGATGTCGTCAATGTAAACAATAACACACACATCTATGAGCTCTCTGAGGACATCGTTCATAAAATATTGAAAGGCGGCCGGGGCATTGCAAAGTCCGAAGGGCATGACCTGATATTCAAATAGCCCATACTTGGTGCGGAAGGCCGTCTTCCATTCATCGCCCTCTTTTACTCGTACCAAGTGGTAGGCTCCTCTAAGATCCAGCTTTGTATATATGCATGCTTTTCTGACTTGGTCCAGGTGTTCAGGGATCAAAGGTAACGGATATCTATTCTTAACGGTGATCTGGTTCAGGGCGCGATAATCTATACAAGTTCTAAGGTCCCCTTCTGTTTTTGGAACGAAGAACAAAGCTGAGGAAGCAGGGGACTTGGAAGGACGAATAAACCCATTCGCTAGGTATTGATCCAGGTATTGTCGGAGGTGAAGATTCTCAGGCTCGGTGAGGGCATAAATTCTACTACAAGGAGGAGTAGATCCAGGTATCAGGTCTATCTGGCAGTCATAAGACCTATGAGGAGGTAGAGAGTTAGCCTGATCCTTCCGGAAAACATCTTGGAATTCTAGGTATTCAGGAGGTAACTGGGGAGCCTCCGAGGAAATTGCTGCCAGTGCAACACCAGGTCGAGGGTGACAAGTAGAGACACATTCTGGAAACTGAACCGTTCTTGCTCGCCAATCGATCTGAGGATTGTGCTTCTCTAACCAAGGAATTCCTAGAATAATCTGGAACTGAGGGGCCTTGATCACATCGAACACGATCTTCTCATGGTGTCCATCTTGACTTACTAGCGTCACTTCTTGGGTGGTATGCGTTACTGGTCCGGAGGCTATCTCCGTACCATCCACCGTAGTAATGACGTCCTTTACAGCCTTTGGACAAAGAGTCAGATTCATCCTCAAAACCATTTCATGATCCACATAATTGCCGATGGCACCGCTGTCGACGTAAGCTTCAATCGCATGTAATCGATCCGGATGTTCAGGGCTAATGAGGACCATAGGTATCACGAAATGCGAGGTCACGGAACTGGTTTTAAAGCTCGGCAAGAGGACCTCTATTCTTGTCGGGCGAGGTCGTTTCCCTGCTCAGAGTTTGTGACCCTGGTAACTGCAGCTCCTACTGCCTTCTTGGCTGGTTTCACCGGACAGTCTCGAAGAAAGTGCCCCGAGTTTCCGCAATAGAGGCATAATTGCAGCTGTTTTCTCCTTTCCCGCTCCTTTTGTGTTAGTGGTCCTTTCAGGCCGCCTATTTGCATGGGTTCCCCGGAGTCTACTCCTTTGGTAGGAGTTGGTGGTTTGGAAAATACTCAAGCATCAAACTTGGAACGATCGGCCTTCCTGTTCTGCAGTCTGTGGTCAATTTGAACGACTAAGTCAATATAGTCCGAACAGTCTTGCGGGGGATTCACTACTTGGGCTAACACATCTTTGAGCTCTCCACGTAGACCTCTATAAAACAGCGTAATCCTTTTGTTCTCAGGCCATCGAGTTTCCACTATCAGTCTGTTGAAAGACGCAATATAAGCCAAAAGGTCTTGATTACCTTGTCGCAATGAAAGGAGCTCATTGTCCAAGGCCTGCCCCTGTGAATGTCTTGCAAACAGTTTTTCCATACTGAGCTGAAAAGCTTGAAAATCATGGAGAACCGGATCATCTTGATTAACTAGAGGGATTGACCAGTCTGCCGCATTGCCACTAAGGTACGAAAGCACAAAAGCTACCTTAGCTTGATCAGTTGGAAAGGCTGCTGGCCGGCATAAGAAGTGCAACCGGCACTGATGAATAAATACTGCAAACCTCTTTGGGTCACCAGAAAATCGTTCGGGCGGTGCCAGAGGTACATTCCCAGGTAGGTTGATCTGCACTGGGTTCGTAGTGGATGTTGAAGGAAGTTTTGCCCCTGATGCGGGTAACGGAGTTTGTCCGGCTTGTGACTGTAGCAATTGTCTAGCGAGATCGTCTGTTCGCTCCTTGGAAATAATCAGTTCCCTTCTTAGAGCATTCGTTTCCTGACGGGCTGCATGCACTTCTGCTCTTAGTTCCCCAAGTAACTGGGCTAGCTGGTCGGTATCCGAGGTTTCCATAGCGCCTGGGTGGGAGTTTTGTGGTAGGCTTTGTGTTCTGTAACGCTCACCTGATTCCCGCAGAGGCGCCAGTCTTGACTGGGTGAATGCCGTATCTTCAAAGGTGATGTATAACACACGGTTGGCTCTTTGGGCTGGACCTCTGTGCACTGTATGTCTGACTCGAAGAGTAAGATGTCTGCAGATAGAAAATATGGGATTAATGAACTGGGGTTATTGGGTGCCTCTCTCCTCTTCCCTTTCTCTTCTCCTGTAGAACCCCAAAGGTTAACGCCCTCACCTTAGGTAAGTGAACGCCGAGCTCTCCATCTGCCTCGGGGCAGGGTGCCGTAACCAGTTTCTTCACTGGATAAGGGTGCAGGCCTCTTGACCTCAGAGGACTGCTGTCCGTCGTTAACTGCACGAACGGTAAGTTCTGGGCACTTCAAATGTCTTAAAAGTCTTTTGTAATGATATCTCTTGTTTTGCAGGGTTCCGGCGATGGCGGATGGCGGGCTGATGAGAGATGAGGATCGAACCCGCGTGAGGAATAGAAGCGCCTGGAAGCACGTAAGTAAGCACTTGTAGCCTGCTTCACGATGCGCACTAACTGTCCCTTTTATCTTGCAGGTACAAGTTCGGAGCTTTAGAGAAGCTGAAGGGTGCTGGAATACCCACTGGATTCGGCGTGGGAAGGAGTAATGGCACGTGAGTAATAAAGTTGCCCAATGTCTTTAAACGCACCTTCTTTTGTCTTTCAGATGCGGGATGCAGCGCCGAAGGCCTCCGGAGCGTGCGAAGAGCTGGTAAGCTTTTGTCTTTCAGATGCCGGAATGCAGTGCGAAGACCTCCGGAGCATGCGACGAGTAGGTAAGCCGTTGTCTTTCAGATGCCAGAATGCAGCGAGAGGCGTTGGTGACAGCCGATGGACCAGGTAAGAGATGCGCTGCCACTGAAGACCGTAGTGCTAACCTGTTCTTTCTTTGTCTTTACAGGTGCTGCTGAAGACTGGATTCCAGGATAGTAAGCCCTTGTTCCCTTAGGCCCAGGATCAGAAGCAGAAGACACGATGAGCGTTCTGCTGCAGAGAATGCAGAATAACACAAAGCAAGATTCATCCATCGGGTGTGGTTTAAATAGCCTCCTGTAGTGCTTAGGTGTCTCCTTCCACAGCCACGCCTAGGTAAGAAAAGAGTTCCTGCTTTCCAGAAGAGTTCCAGTGTTCTGAATCTAGGGAGTGGCTCCTGCCCCACCCAACAGGAAAAGTAGTCCCAAACAGAAGAGGATCAGGGGTTCAACTGGCAGGTAAGTAAGCAGCATGGTCTGCTGCAGGTAAGTCCACCCAAGCATTATGAGCCCGGCGCTTCCAGCGCTGGGACTGGGCATCTTTATGACCCTGGTGCCACTGGCGCCAGGACAGGGTCCAAAAGGTCCCAATTGGGACTGGCTGGCACTCGGAACCGGGGTTATGGGTCTGCTTCCAAGGGAGTCGGGCAAGTCCTGATCTTTTGGAAGCAGAGATCATGACAAAAGAGATTACATCTGCTTTCTGCAAAACTACTAGTCCATAAATTCCTGGTCAGTTTGCTAGCTGACCATCTGCTTGGTTAATCATTACTCCTTTTCCGGACTCCAACCCTGCATAACTGGATTTACCCAGCCACTTAAAATTCAACTTGCAAACTCCTGACTGCAAAGTCTAATAAATTGATTAAAAACCCACTACGTGTAGATTTATAAATTCCCTGTGTATTTACACCAGTGTGCATGCATGTTTTAAAATTATTGTCTCTTCTTTACAGTGGGTTTTCCAGGACAAGTCCATCTTCCTTGTGTAAGGATTATGAAACTCCTAGTCACCCAGCTTCTAGGCACTTTGCAGTGAACCACATCTGGATTGTGTTTAAATTCCATTTGGTGGTTTTGGCTTTTTATCTTTCTATGTGCTTGCAGACCTAATATGTATCAACTAGAACACAAAGTAAGTGACACATCCCATCCATATTTAATTACACTGGATATTTTGTTTATTTTTAATTTCATTGGACATTTGATACATATGAATTTGCAGCATTGCGCCTATTTTGCTGCACCCACAGTCACAAATATAGCACGTGCAACATGAACCCCTCTTCATCATTGGGGCCTTTGCTGACCCCCCCAACATGGTGTTGGAAATAAATTCTGGTTTTCACTCCCTTACCATTTCCAACATGACATGTGGCGGAAATCTGATTTGTCCATACTCCTCCACATCTGGCATTCCAGAAATGGTTCTCCTGGTTTGTTAAACCCTCTCCTTCCTCCTTATCCTTCTAACAAGGTGTGGCAGTACGAGTGCTGGAAGCATTGGCTCAGCCATTGCGGGAACCCCTGGTTATGCTTGTATGGTGTATTTCTATTTTTCCTCTGCTTTGGATAGGTGCAATGTTTTGGAGGCTTCCCGATTTGCCTGACACTGGTAATATTTTTATGAATCAGAATAAGTTTTCATTTTGATAGGTGTGGATATGACTTTGCCATGTCCATGCCAGGGCACTTCCATGGATCTCCCCTTTGGTATTATATAATGTGGTTTCCTTGATATTGTACGCCATTCCTTTCTTTTGCGTTTGCCATTTCTTTGTGCCCAGGTGGTACAAATGCTGTTGGCCACTTTGTGCTTGAGCAAGGTGCAAGGAGCACCCTGTATGCGCTTAGTGTAGTTTGTGAATCACAATTGCACTTGATGCCACGCGCACCATGCATAACGATTTTGTGACTCTGGGCACATATGCTTTTTGCACTAGGGAACACTTTGCCCTCGTGCGAACTGCATTTGCACTAGTGCAAAGGTTCTGTAGTACCACCAGCTGTTCCTTCTCCCTGATGTATACCATCAAGCAATGATAAAACACCTCCGAGATTGTGAAATGTGTTGATATTTTCATATTTCAAATTCAATTCCAACTACACGTCTCTCTGCACGGAAGAAATGTATACATGTGCTCTTATTATCTCTCTAACAGTCATTTGGATGTGTTGATTAGCTTGAGGATAAAACACGGCACATTTGGGAACAGCTGACATTTTTGAAAACACTAATGAATATGCCGTATTGAAGAACCGCGTGAGCCCCACATATTTTGTTCCAGCACCAAAGCCTCTTTCACAATGTATTCATTTTGTCTCACTTGGCAGCGCGCATGTTTACCAAAAACAATGCAATATGAAATGGAGGAGAAATACACAGTGCTAGACTTAATGCATTTTTGTTTTTGATCATTAAAAGGCTCACTGTTGTGCAGCCCTCTGTTGACACCCTATTCAAGGTTTCTATTATCCGTCCATCTTTGTCACCGGCTGTGCATATTCCAGGCCTTTTTTCTTTATTTGCAACCGATCATTTGCATGAAGATTTGCATATAGATGGATGTTGAACGTGCAGGAACAATACCTACGCTGGGCTAACAAATCCGAGGCTGTCAGCTATTTGTGGCAACTAAACATGGAAAAAATCAATTACTGTTTTGTTAGAGAAGCTCTAAAGTAAGTGTATTAATGCATTTCAGTCACAATAGTACTTCAGTACCTTTTATGTAGAACACAGCTTGAACATGCCACTTTTCAGCAGCTTGATCAGACAACGAAATACATTTAACAAGAATAGAGTTTCCTTTTTACTCATGGAGTTAAATACGAACCACCATGCTTGCTAAATCTGCATCTACAAAGTCATCCTGGAATAAAATGTGCTCGGATGGTGCACTTCTTCAATTAATGACTTTCTCTCTAGCAGAACAAAAACAGGCCTTAAACATGCACCTAGAGATAATCAGAGTACATCAGAAGATAATTACTGAATTACTGATGCAGATAGTTCCATGTCTAGTGATGTTGGGCACTATGAATGCTGGCCATTGTCAAAGCAGAAAATAGTTCCCAGTTGTACATTTCTAGTTGTGTGGTAAAAGCATGATTGCCTGTAATATTTTCAATATATTTGACAGTCAATATGCATTATTCATAGGTATTCCGCAACAAACCATAGTAGGAAGGGACAATGCCGAGTAGAAAAGGTGCACACATGGTAAAGTAGGCAGCTTGTTCATGGATTGATAGTTTGCCTAGAGAGATGAGATAGGCCCAACCTCTTCCTGTCCACATGGGTCAACTGTGTGGCCCCCAAAGTACCTCTTTCCCTGCCTCTGTGCGAACCCCACCTATTCACCATTATTGAGCTACCTATGAAAGCAAAGTCAAAGCAGGGAAGGGGATCCAGAGAACGTTGGACTGGAAAAACCTCTTAAATTGCTGCAACGCCCAATACTCCCAGTCACCTCTTACATTCCTGCTGTGCATGTTACTTTCTGGCCCATAAAAGACGACATTAACACATGTGCCCATAGACACTCCGCTCAATTCGATGTCCTCTGTAAAACATGTCTCCTGCGCTCATTATCTAATTCCATTTCCCACTTCCATCACTCCCTAATCTGTAATAACACGTGGTTCAGACACGGCGGCACTAAAACTCATCAATCCGGCGTGGTAAAGAATTTTGTGGGATGGGGTCAGAGATTCTATTCTTTAACTTGGGCTGGGTTGTATGGTCTTGTTTTCCTGTTGACTCTTGTTATATGATTGCAAAAAGCAATAAAGATTGTTTAATACAT